>NC_136767.1:17866461-17989461 GCF_947034865.1 Barbatula barbatula | reverse complement strand
CAGATATCATTGAAATTACAGTGCACCAACTGAAGAATCTCTTATTAATGCAACAATGCCACCACAGGATTTTGCTTTGAGGCTTCTTGCTTTCATCTCGAAATTATATTGGCAAATAGTTTTAGGCAAAATAAATTGCACTGGGCCTCCAACTGTAAACCACACTGTAAAAAATCACCAATTTCTGCTGCCTTAAATTTTTTTAGTTATATCAAATTAGCTCTATCATATATATATATATATATTTAGTCAATTGACCGTAATTATACAATACAACCACAAGTCTGTTTTAATTTAAGTTTAATTGACTCATAAAGCTAATTCAATTGAACAAATGCATTTAATGAAGCCGTTTAACGTAAGTTTTTAGTGTTTAAGTGTTAAGTGTTTTTTTACAGTGCAGTTACAGCAACTTATTTTGTTAAAAAAAACTAGTCAGATTGGTTATGAGTATCTATTGTGTTTATATTTTGGGTGTAAAAGTTTACTTTTTTAGCTTATTTAAATGAGATGCTATCTTTGACATCTTGAGATTTAACAGAATCATTCCATTCTTTCCCCAGTCCAGACAATAGCCCGAGTGACGCCTGTGAATGCAGTGGCAAGAGGGGTCTTCAATGAACCAAAGAGAGCACACGTCACTCCTCTCTTCATTAAGTTACATTGGCTCCCTATAGTAGCTCGCATTAAATTGAAAGCTCTGCTCTTGGCCAACAAGACCATCATTCCCATAACTTCAATCGCTAATACAGACTTATGTACCCGCCAGACCCCTACACTCTGCAAATGAACGACGTCTTGCAGTGCCATCCCACAAAGGGAAAAAAATCCTCTTCCGTACCATCTCTGGATCTGTTCCACATCCAGCTGCTGCTACAAGATCGGCAGATTCTATAGCCATCTTTAAGAATCGGATGAAAACACATCTCTTCCAACAGAACCTGACCCATTAGATCTGACTTCTGTGTCATTTCTTAGCCCTTTTCTAAACCCTTAGCTTTAAATACTGTGGTGTGCTATTTGAGACCAGTTTTTAGGTACTTATGTTTTTGTTGTTGTATGTTGTTCCAATTGCTTCTATTGTTTACCTCATTCGTAAGTCACTTTTGACAAGAGCATCTGCTAAATGTCTAAATGTAAATTCACAGATGAAATCCCAGTGCTTTCAGTGACACCGATCGCCACTCCCAGAGGACAACCCTTCAAATATATTTTGTGGGGCAGAAAATTATTTTTAAGCTTGGTAAATTAATGTGATGTCAAAAAAAGGGTGCGGTCGAGACTTTTTTTCGATTCCATTTCCATCTCCATCTCTTGTATCCTTTTCAATGGGGTTGTGTTTCTAACCAGCACTACAAGACTGATGTGCCAAGACTTATCTTAAGATCTGAAAGAGGATACTCTTTAATCCTCTTCAGGGAGCACAAAACACAGTAAATATTTACATTACACTTCGGTAAGCAGTGAATTGTGCGACCGGTGACCTTGTCACCTCAAAACTTTCAGTCCCACTATATCTGTCCTCTGTCTTGCGTTGATCTATTTGAGGTTTTAAATAGATCTCTCCTTCTTTTTGTGTGTCAATGCATCACTCTTCCTTTCCCCTACTTTCTTTTCTTTCAGTTTTTCTTTTGTACTCCACCTTATAATTGTCAATACCTCCAGGCGAGGGTTTGAACAAAACATTCCAAGAAAAGACACACTTTAGACGTTGCTTTCTCACGATTTTGTGGCTTTTGCTTTCCTTACAGCTCCTTATACCGACACGCACACCATTTGGCCTTATGCAGTGTGTTGTGTCTGACAGTAAATGGAAAATCTTCAGTATAATAAGAATGCTTAATACGAAAAGGCCTGGGTGTGAATGAGTAAAATGAGCATTTGTCTGAATTACAGTCATAATAAGTAATGTCTACCAGTTTGTCTTTGAATCAGGTGTGATCTGAAGGGGGCTGTGCGTGATATGTTTGTTAGTCATTTCTATGGAGAAGTCATTTAGAGCATTACTGGGTGAAGATTGCAAGTTTTTTTAATAAGAAAGAAGAAATAGTCTTACCACGCCAGACATAATGGGTTGTGCCATTTGTACACAGTTTATTGATATGTGGAGTTCGTCTGGAACGCGAAGAGCCCAGACATCAATGGACATGTACAGTTTGCCCGAGGTCTCTCAGCAGGACTACCACAGCCTGTCAGGTCTGCATTACACATCATCTTTCTCTGATGCTGAGGACTGCTGCGATGACATCACAAGTACAAGCTCTTCTTCCTCAGACTATCTTGGAATGGACTGTTGACATATTTTGTTTTTGGAATTTTGCAGGTTAATAACACTTTGTGCCAAATATTTCTATGTTCACTCTGGTTCAGAAATCTGTAAATGGTTCTCACTTACAATCACATTAATGTGGTTCTTTTCCGATTTGAAAAAGGTTTGGTTAAACCTGACCACGTCCCACGACATCTGTTTTGTTCTTATTCAATATATACAACAAATCTGACAGTCAGGACAGCTTAAGGACACGACAATATATCCAATAAGACTTTATTAATTAAGCAAATGATAACGGGCATATTCTAAAATTATATTTAAACCTCTTTGATCTCTTAAAAGGGACCGAACCCTTACAATGAACTTTAACATAGCATTTTTGTGTGATATTTATATGAATCATTTTGCTATTACATTCATTTTATTATCAAAGGATTTTATAATCTTCAAAAAAAGGTTTCAGAAAATGAAAAATAAGAGTTTCAAAGAGCTGATCAAAAAGTGTTTCTTATGCCATTACAGATTGGAGTCAAACCAAATAATGTGTAAATATTTCATTGACCTCTTCAATCAAAGCTGGAGTACATAAACACTTTTGAGTAACAGCTCTTTTTATCTCATTTTAATTCATTTCAGTGAAACTGCTTATTCAATTTAAGTTTAATGTTGTTCATCCTATTTGCCAAAGAGATTTTGTGCAAAGAACGCTATGTTCCTGAAGTCCACTGCATCTTTAATAACAAATAATGGTCACTATTACACAGGTATCCTGACAGATGTACTGTAAACCAAGCAAATAAATAATAATTGTGAGACTAAATGACTCTGTTCAGTTGATCTGCATCCAAACGTGAAAAGTAACAGGTTCCAAAAGTCAAGTGGTTTGAAATTATGCATCATATAGCATCTTATCATGAATACCAACAAATGGTAGCGTGTCAGCAGAAACTACATTGATGCTATCAAATTGATGCAGTAACTTAACTACATTAAAGAATAAAAAACAATGTTATATGCCATATTCTAGCATCATGAATAGCCCAAGTGTTTATAAAAACATACTCTTGGCATTTGATCATTTGACATACTTATTCATTTATACATAATCATTTATAAATATTATGAGCATTTGATATGATTTATAAACAATATAAACAACTATAGTATACTAATAGTGACTCTAAACTTTTTAAAGTTAGTGTATGTATGAAAAGTCAATAAGATTTGTAGTTCTTATTTGATATAGCTGTCTAATAGCCTAACAAATAATGATGTTTACCACACAAACACAAGTAATTTAGTTTCTAATCACAAACACAAGTGATTTTCTATAACATGCCTTATCTTTGTATTCTTATTGTCACACTTTACATTATTGGAATTCCATGCCTGCAGGCGAAGTATATACATTTTACAGTTGTACATATTACGTAATGTACAGGTCATTTTCATCGCCCAACATTGTACAACTGTCTATTTTCGACTTCCCATTGGTTTTCTCTGCTTTGAATCATCCAGTTGTTCAATTTTCATCTCTGTAAATGTTGTTCCATTTCTGTTAACAAGTTCTAGTGTTGTTAAATTGTATCGATCTGAAGAAAGACGAGATTTCTCAACCTCACATCCCACATATGGAGCGGCTATAATCCCGAGAGGGAAAACGGAAGTCTGAACGTCAGTGAAAGTTTTCTTGCCAGGTAGTTATCTGGAAGAGGCTGGGCCGAACGGTGTGGGGTTCGCGTATAAAACTCAAACTCCAGTTCAGCCGTCTCATCGTATAGTCCCACTGAATAAACACAGAGCCCGTTATAGTGAGACAAGATGCTCGGAAGCGAGGTATGGATGTGCTTTATCTTCTACAGCACGCTTTTAATCTTGAAGATGTACATCCTTGCTATCATCACTGGACAAGTAAGACTTCGGAAAAAAGTAAGTAGGCTACTTTTTATCAGCTTTTTTACTTTGGTACGAATAGTCAGTTACGTGCAATCTTGCTGGCGGCGCGACTCCATGGAATTCTTAAAGCCTTACAATCACCTTGAGATAATCTCGTTGATTAAAATGGGAGCTTTTGCCCTCTAGACGGTGCAAGGAAAAATGCAAAGTTATTGTTTATGATTACCGGTCATTCAATTGGAATAGATCTGTAATTCTGAAGCGATGCACTTGATGTAGGCTATGAACTGTAAAACAGATATGTAAGATGCAATGTATTTAAACAGGCATTCGCTAACCCCGAGGACGCTGAGAGGCACGGAGGAACGCAGTATTGCCGCTCTGATCCATACGTGGAGCGCTGTCTGAGGTGGGCTAATTGTTCGAGTGCAGTTTCTGTTTGCCATGTATTCAATTTTTTTCTGTATGGGGTTGCGTGTGCTTATTTGCTAAACAAACATAAAGCACCATCTCTATTCTCTTCTGCAAATTAAACACGGAAGTGACATTTTTTATTTGCGAATTGATTTGTTTAACTATTGTTTACCGTTTCAATTACTTCACTATTAGGCTACTATATACGTCACTGTGGGGTTTTAACCGCAAATTAAACTGCAAAAATGGTTACTTGCCTTATAATTTTGAGTTAATTCAGACTTAAAAACTTTGTTTGAGTTGAGCAAAAAAAAACATTTACAACGTGTGAAACATTCTTAACATTGTCCAAAGAGACAAATGTTACTATAGTTAAAGCACAGTTTATTCTCGTAAGAGTTTGTATTAACATTATGCCCATGTTACTAATATTGTATATTGAAGGACAAAAAAAGACCTAAAAAATAATGATGAAAACAAACAGCTAAATTTAATTCAATTCATTTTCTACCAAGTGTGATCATTTCCCTTTGATTCCAAATGTCTTTAGTTTTGATTTACCCTGTTTGAACAGGTTGTATTTGTGTTCCTTTTACATTTTTGTCGGTCAAAACATTGTGGAATGTTTAGTTTTCTCTCTCTGCCTGATGTGAAACCCTACAGGATGTCTGGCAGATTTGAGCTTCCTTTAGTTACAGTCAAGACTCTTTATTTCTAATGCTTCAGAGCTGTGTGGTTGCTACCTGGAAAATATTAGCAGTTTGATGTTTACACTATGATGAATTGCATGGATTAATCATAGTTTGTAGATGATGCGGTTATTTTTTTAAATTATTCAGATTTTAAACAGCTCATTCTTTATTTTGCCCATTTGTAGTGCTTAAGTCAAACTGTTTGACTTTGTGCTTGACAAAACCCCCTTTAATAATAGACAATTTTCACTGTCTGTATATGTGTGCATGTCAGTGAAAAGGAGAGTAATGAGACAACATACTCTAAAACATTATTAACACTATTATACTTGGCTGCCTGTTAGGAAGCATCAATTGCTTTAATCTGCAATTCTCTGCATTCATGATTCATTCAACAGCATCATAATTTATTTTCAGGAAATGTCTCAGTCCTGCCTATTCCATTGTTGCCTGTGTTTACATGATTAAGATGTTATTTCAGTATATGATTTCAGTCGTGTTCTGAAATCACTTTATTTCCACATCCGGTATTACATTTACTGGGGAAATTATATTTTTTGGGGGAGTGGAGCATAAAATGTTGATGCTTTTGGACCTGTTATAGGTGGGGAGGGAGGTGCCATTTAATACTGGAGTTTATGACTAAACCATTTTTGACCTCTAATTGCAACAACAATGCCTTCAGCCAAGGGTCAAGAAAGACGCTGGTAAAAGCTATATATTCTGAAAAGTAATTTAAAAAACAGAAGTGCACATTTGTGATCTTGAGAGAAAAAGACAAAAATGTACAAGAAAGCCACCATTATAAAAATGTATTTCAAAGAAAAGAAGTAGAGGAGTAGAAGTTGAATCCACTGCTGCTGGAGAATGTTTGCAAAAATTGACCTGTTCTTGAAGAGATGTAACCTAGGAGGACCAATTCAACACTTCAAAGAAGCCATGTGTAACTGTACATAAATAAATTATATTATTATATAAATAAAGACACAGGAAATAGTGAATGTGATGGGGGGAAAGTTACTTCCACTGTAGAAAGTGAATTCTAACAGGAAACTGAAAGTCCTTGATGTGGCAAAGAGATGAGGAAGAAGCTAATACAGCGTCTCACAACAATGACGAGAGCTGCTGTGTAACTGTTGTGCTGGTAATTCCGAGAACTGGGAGATGACCATGAAAGTTTCCATGCACCATGAATGTCAGCATATTAAGTATGAAGTACTTACCACAGTATTTCCTATTACTACAATATAATGTATTGAAAGGACTGCCGCTGCTGACGCAGTGTGTGTATTCTTCACGTTTGTGTGTTAGTGACTCAGAGTAGAACTACATTTAATGTCCAAGATTGTGTGATGTTGGCAATGTTCACTGTCCAGGCATGCTGCCATTAGAGTGAGCCAGACAGTTTACAGCCGAAGTCCTGATCAAAGCCAGATGTTGTGCACATTCCTCCTCCTTGGGTCTTCAGACATGAAGTTTTCAATTGAGTATGAATTTCTGCCATTTTGGAACATTGAAGATGCCTTGAAATCAAGTCAGTGCTGTTTTTAAAGAATAAGGGAGAGGGTTGGAATGTATGAAGGATGTAGTTAAAACTTGCATTGGGGAAATATTAGGAAACTGCTCACGTTTTTATTAATATTAACCTTCGAGCATTACATCATTTAATGTCTTGAAATAATTGTAATTTTTTTGCTTTACATTCCCAACTTCATGTCATTTCGTTTTAAAACTTTGTTATGCATATTTCTATCTCCTCTAACCTTCTATGTTTGTATTGTGTTTTCTAGGTCACATCGCAATGACATGGAGAACATCTTCCCATTTTTATTTCTAGGTGCCGTTTATTCTATGACTGGCCCCCTGTATTCCGTAGCACGAATTCACTTTCTGGTTTTCTTCCTGGGTCGAGTTCTTCACAGTGTGGCATACCTGTTGGCACTTAAAGCGCCGACCCGTTCATTCGCCTACGTCATCGCTCAGGTGCCTTGTGTTTCAATGGCTATACAAATACTCATGGATGTAGCCTCATTTGCGTAATTTGGCCCATGGATTTCTGTGATCGGTCAAGACTTCTCATCTGTAATAACTGTGATGCAGGGTGCTGCTTTGATGATCAGTGTCATCTATTCCCTCAACAATTGTATACATTTTTAAGACTTATGATGTCTCACGACAGTGAATAACTAGAAACAGACAAACGTTTGGTCAGAATGGAAGTGTTGCTTTCCAAATGAAGGTAATTTTATGTCATCCTACTATGTCTTTGAAACTACGAGGTTTGCATGTACTTTTTTATATTTATATTTTTGCTACAAAATGCCTCATTTTCCTTTATTGGACATGAAGGCATGAATTCATACCTCCAGTCGATAGTTACTGTGAGCACCATCTTTCCAGTTTCAGGCTGCAAAGTTTATGCAAGCAATAACTGCTGAGATTAAAAAAGAAATATTTTTGGAAAGAGCCAGTGGTAGATCTGTACAGTAGCTGTGGGTGTACACCTCCAATAAACCCATTGGAGCTCCACTATAGATGAGAGACTCAACAAAGCCCAGGCTTTTCAGAATTATCGTAGCGTTAAACTAATGCTGTCGAGTAGACACTTCCCTTCCTTTTAGTCTGCCAGACTTTGGGTGTATGGCATTTCTAGCCCAGCCTCCAATTCAGAGCCGTGTGCTGTGGGCTGTTTTCATGAACTCTACATTCAGAACAGAATGCTAAGCCTGTGAAACAAAAATGAGCTGTTGAATTTAGTAAACAAACCTTATTAGGTCAAGATTTTGTAAATGTGTCACATGGCACAATATTGTTGTAATTGTTTTTATATTGTAGTTTATAGTTATATTATTGTATTGTTAGTAAAGTGATGTTAAAGTTACTTATGAGATGTTGAGAATGTTTTTATAATAAATAAATATTAAAAGATGTGTCATGCTTGTGTGCATGAAAGAGAGAAAGACAAAAAGAGAACAAGGGAAGAGGACGGATCAGTATTAATGCCAAACATTCAGTTACAACATAGCAGAGCTATTGTTACTTTCCTGACCTGAGCTAAAATGAAATTGAAAAGAATAGCTGGGAAAAAAAGAAGTGTGTGTATGAGAGAGGAATAGTAGTGTTATTAGCTAACTTTGATTTAAACTAACACAAATACCAAGCATATGTCACAAACTTCCAGTTATTTGGAGTTTGTGTGCGTTTACGATTCAAGATAAATATGAGGGCCGTGGAAAGGATCTCATTAAAGAATGAATGGAAGTGTGTGGGTTAAGTGTGCATGTAAACCCAACATTCCCACAGGAAGCATGCCCGTGCTTGTCAATTTACCTGACTGTAAGCGTAAATGTGTGATTCGATCAACAGAGTTTGAAGCTAGAGATTGTTTCATGAAAAATCCTGCAACAAAAAGCGGTGAAAATGCCCATATTATAAGACGAATCTGCAACGTCTGAGACAAAGCCCTCAATTCCAAGAGCTTTATTAAAAAATTGCCCTGTGCAGTAAAATAAAATGTTAGAGGCAGCCATAATGTGGAAAAACATTTTCATTGTTAATGCTTAACCACATTGAACATAATTTTTTTTAAATAAAAAATATGTTGCAACCCACTGGCTTGTAATTGGGTAGTTTTAACCCATTGTTGGCTCAAATATAAACAGGGTTCATGTATATATATATAAATATATATATATATATTGAGGTTAATTAAGATGTTGACCCAACTCTGTGTCAAGCATAACCCAGCATTTTATTTGTGGGTAGGCCTCTGTTTTTTAAATTAAAATAAGCAAGCACTAAGGCATAAATATCGCTGCGATCTTTAGACCAGGTTCACTTGTTTAAAAGTTGTAAGGTTAACAATACTACCACCTACAGGACAGTGTACAACAATACAATTGTAAATACGTTCGTACATAGCATTTGTAGAGACAGTACAATACCAACAGATCTTTCCAAAATGTAATACAATAACTGTTTACTAATGTAAATATATCGTCAACCAATATAACACCAAGATGCAAGGTCACATAAAATGTACAGTAAGGCGTGCTCTTCCAAAAGCCTACTTGTAGCATTTACTGTACACTGTAAAAACTTAATTTTACAGAATCTTTCAATGTATAATGTAAAACAAAGTAATTTTATTATTTACGGACACTGTAAAAACCACCAAAAAACGTAAAAAAATACAGAAAAAGGAAAACATGTAATTTACAGGAAAAGCTGAAATTGTAGACTATGAGTTATTTCTGGCGCCCCAGCTGTTTTTTACAGGAAAGGACAGTGACAGATCTTACATTAGTGGCAATCAAGTAATAAAGGTACAGAAGATTTTGTCAGGAGCAAGCAGTTCAACAGTGGGAGACACAACAAGTAAACATTATATTTCCTTGATTCCTTGAATCCTGTAAAACACAAACTACAGGGTGAAATTTCATAATTTTTTATTTCATAATAATGAACAATATTTACTACAGCAGAGATCTACAGCACTTCTTCAAATAAATGCTAAAGTAGCAATAATAATAGTAATTTTGAGGCCACATCGGAAACACACACATTTACAAGTAGTACTTGGCATTAAAAACAATGGCAATACAATATTTTAAGACACTTGGTGTTTTTTTATTCGTTTTTGTTTAATTCCGATATCACAGAGATTCTGCAACAGTCTAACAGTTAATATTGATATGATACAAGATACAAAACCACTGTGAAAACAGGTAAGTGAAAAGAGGGAGGGCAAAGACACACAGATTTGCAAAAGAAATAAAACCTGGAAAAAATCAGTCAGTCTAGCCAACTCACCCACTCCTCTTTAAGCAAATAAATAATATTTAAAACTTTCATTTACAAAAATAGTTCCATGTTTCCCCTGGTACTCCAGACTGCTACTAGTGTTGAGTGGTTCACAAGAATGAAGAAAGGTTAAAGTGTTAGAAGGTACGAGTGGGCGGGGCATGCATTCAGCTAAGCAGTTAATATTCATCTTATCCTCTTGTTCTTGTGCTGTTCCTGAGGCTCTTTCGTAGGCTATATTATGGTGGCATGCTTTTGCTGATATTCCTAACCTCTCTGAGTTTGAACTGTAAACAGTATTTTGTTTTTCTCGTATTAACCCAAAAATCAAAGATGTAATATATGTGACCCTGGCTTTAATTCCTGGAGGTGTCTTTCAATTTCAATTGGTCAAATCCAGGAAAAGTTTGAAAGTAATACATCCTAATTCTACATTATTCATACATAAAATCCCCTGTACTTTGTAGTGGGATTGAATGGAGGCATGCAGGTGATCCAGAGCCCTTTTCAAGAAGCAACAGCACTTTAAAATGTGCGGTTTGAGGCCTAAATGGGGTGCTCATGGGTCAAAGCTTATACATTTAGCATAGTGAGCGGCAGGAAACGGATACAACAAAATCCATAACTGTATTCTGGAGTGGTTTGTTCTCTGCCTTATGAGGAACGCAATTCACGTTATGTCCGATAGAGGGCACTAGAGATAATAGGGTGCAGTAGAGAGAATGGCACTTGTGGGAGACTCCTGCCCTTTCTGCTGAAGAACTGCACGTCAGAGTTTTACGAACATGTTGAGGGTGTAGGCAGGTTAAACCATAACATTAATATAAATATACAGAAGTTTTATTTGTCTCATCCATAATACAATATCTAGAAAGGTATATATATATATATATATATATATATATATATATATATATATATATATATATATTCCATTCTGTGTTCATGTGTGCATCTGGTTTGAGATGCATATAGTTTTTAACAACTTTAAAATAACCACACAATGTACAAATCACATACATAGAAAACATTCAAAACACAAATGAGGAATTAAAAATATTTCTCTCTCAATCTTACATTCAGGGCTTGGAGTGAAAAGTATATTTCAGGTATTATATTTTATACCTTAGTTTGCTACAAAGCTGATGTAGAACTTCTGTCATGGCATTCATATAATCTATCAATTATTATCTCTATGTTTTGAGGAATTCTTACGAACAGAATTCAAATATGTTCACCGATCATGTCATTTCCTAATTGTTTTCTGCCCGTTCTGTAACGTAAACATAAGGTCATACACACACGTTTTCAGATTCATACATCCATTAGGGGTCAATTCTGACATCACATTGTAAACTCCAAGTGTAAAGCACACCGCATACTGCAGATGAACGGGCAGACTGAGGAACATTCAGTAAATTCAACATAACGTGTAAAAACGCTGATTCAAAATCAAAAGATAAGAGGGTGCATAAGGTGAGAGGTGCACTTTGATCCCACAGGCTGTGATTGTCATCACTTAAGATCCAAAATATCCTCCTCAAAAGAAGCTGAGAAGGTAAAAGGGCTGGCCGTGGGAGGGCTATCATCTTGTGGCTCCATCTCAGAACCAGATAAGCACAGCCGGTGGATGTCAGTTTCTCCATCTACAGACTCCATTTCCACTCTGAGTAAAGATATCTCATAGTGAGTATAAATCACTGGTTTGCATGAGTCTAACATGCAGAAAGAACCTACAGACACTTACTGCTCAGTGATAATGGTTTCTGCTGTTCTCTTTTGATCGTCTTCCTTTGCTTTCTTGCTCATTCTTCTCTGTTTCACCGAGTTACTGTCTGACTTATTGCTGGGTTCCTCAGTCAAACCTAGAGGTACAAGATGCAAGTGCATCACACGTCAGCCATTTGGAATACATGTGATATAAAAACTCTGCAAATAGCTTTAATAGAAATGAATCTATGACATGAATGTTTCATTGAAGCTACAATTACAAAACTAAAAAACTCCTGTAATTTCATTATGTCATTCCTTATGGATTGAGTCCAAACAGTCCAAACACGCCCCACAACAAATTTGGAGTCTCAAACTAAAACTCCATAGCACCACCACCAGTAAAATTTTTCAAACGTTAATCCTAGAAATTCAGTTTTCCTTTGAATCCTTGGATAGTATCAAATCAAATGCACCTTTTATGGCATCATTTTCATCAAATACATTTTTTTGTGAAGCATCATGTATTTATCTTTGTGTCCCTGACCACATACTTGCTGCTTGCTGTTATATTTTGTTTTATTATTACTGTTATTTTGCTAATGTATGAAGTGAAAGATTTTGAAAATCACATGGTAATAAATGAATCATCTAAATTTGGGTGAACTGTTCATTTAAGACTCAATTTAACTACAGAACATTGTTACAGTACATATAGAGTACTTTTGAACATCAGTCAGTCGACTTAACATGTTTTACTTTATTGCTAGACTTCAGAATTCCCTAAAGCTTATTTTATCAGATATGTTTCTCTTTTACTTGAACATCACTGTACTGAAAGTTTTAATCTGTATCCCTTGAAGATCTAATGTACAACTCTTTAACTTAATTACGCTGCGGAAGCTTTCTAACAGCACATGTCCTGTCAGATGCCCACGGAACCACACATGCATAATAATACATTAGCTTTTAGCTCAGGAACACAAACATCAGACTCACCCAGCAGTTCTTTCCGCGTGCGGCTGGCGATCTCTTTGATCTCCATCCGGGACAGCGAGAGGGAAGGTGTGGTTGAGATCGTAGGGGCAGGGGCTATCCCGCTAGAAGCGGGGGCCGTGACTACTTTATTGACCAGTGGAGACTTGAGCGGTCTCTCTATGCTACGGCCAACTAGGTTACTCAATGGGATCTTATAGATGTGTTTTGATGGAGCTTCACCTTAAAGAGAGAAAATGATGGTTGGAATAGATGTAGAAAAATTACAGAATACGAGGTGCTGTTTGGCATCACATGCATGTACTTTCCAAGATTTTAACAATATATACAGAATCACTGCTGGAGTTTGAGACTCAGGATTATAGTAACCGTTTGTACACTTTATCGCAGTTATTTGTGAATAACCTCTAATGTGATGACTAGTTGAACCATATTTTTCACTTAAACTGTCCTGCCCAAAAACTATTGGTTAAGACAACGTTGATGCATTTGGATAATGGATGGATAATGCAAAGTTCCACAATATCTACAGTACACACCATCCATGAAAAGGGACGGATTATGACTTCAAAGGGCCCCCCTTAGCTGCACATTCACAGTTATAGAAAGTAAAAATAAAGATGGAAGTCTGATATTAGCTTGAAGCCAATGGTAGTCAAGGGCCCTGGTGAGTAATCCATCCCTGACTCATAGTGTAGTAGAAGATTTATGTCAGGCACCTTTTATTCAGCTTCATAAACAGTTGGCTGTCTGCTTATGATCAATAATAAGCCAAAAAATCCCTTGCTTTTTGTGAGTCTTTGTTGCTTTTACCAACAGCAACGATCAGATGAGAACACACAAAAAAGAAATTTGTATTACTCACTGCACCAGTGTCTCAATAAAGGAGAACAAACAAACAACAACAAAGTTTTTCGAATTTTTTTATAATGAAAGTTCTTTTCTCTACTTTTCTATAATGAGTTGTAATGTGCATGCCATGCTATTAGTGATAGTGATATTAGTACAGGTGATAGTGTGCAGGCACGATTACTACTTTTGAAGTGTAGCAGGTATGCACATTCTGATTTGAACATTTAAAACGAATGGTGATTTCAATGAATAGTGATTTAGAAACATTTACACATGTTGTTTAAGGCTGTGTGTCCACCGGAGCATTTTTAAGCGTCAGAACATGACAACCACTTGTCTAAAAATACCGGATGTAGGCGCATGACAGCATTTCCCCCCTGCTGCTCTGTGATTGGACAGCTAAAAAGGGACATTAATGAGCACTTTTCAACTCTTGCTACCTGGCCAAAAATGCTGAATAATGGTGCTGAACGATGCCGCTGAACAACCAGCTGCTGTTTTTTTTAAAGCACATTGCTTCGATTGGAATCAATTGTGAAATATTCTGGTCACAGGAAATACGATCCGATGAACACGTAGTCTAATGCTAGAAAAATATCACGTATGGCAATGTGTGGGCAACAAAATAAAATATTTGGTTATGGACATATTTAATGTCCATCTGCATACATAGATTTCCTGGCCAGGAAGGATGATTCCCCTTTAAGTTAATTTAGGAAAATTAGAGGATGATAATCAAACACAGTATTGTTCTGTTATGAAACCATGCGTGTTTCTGGAATACGCTGAAAGTATTCCACAGACATCCTTGCACCATGGGACGATACATTGCAAATTTTGTTTATATGTAGATCCTAAACAAATATTAGAACTACAATGCATACTTAAATAAATTCTGTATAAATTAAACACAATTTTGCTATCAGATGCAATATGGGATAATATGGTTCTATTTCCTATGGTGCAAAAATGCAGACGACCTGAGTTGTTTCAAATCACCAGGATATGGATTTTGTCACAGCCCCTTATTCTTTCTGTCTGTGAAGAGGGGCGCTGATAAAAGGTATCCATGGGGACACAGCGATCCATAACTCATGCCGCAGAAAATGTGTCCCATTTCCCTAAAGCATCACTTCAGGTTTTACTTCCATTGTTTATTTTTTGTTGCCAATAGCACAAATTCTGTTTCTCACATTGCTTCATTGAGATTTCACAGAGGAAGGGACACATTATGTTCTCTGCACATTTTATAGAACATTGCATGCGTCTGTTAATTAAATAAAAGGTAGCTTGAGTCTCCGTGGCAACGTGCATTAGCAAGGCAGCGTGGGAAATGTAGGCAATCAGAAATCCCTGCAGTACCTTCAGAGTCTTTAGACATGTAGAGGGATAGCTTGGTGCCGTAGGGGATCCGAATACAATCTGGACCAGGGATGGAAAAAAGCATTACATTAACCCGACCCACGCAAAGTTCAAAAGACAAATACACTAAAAGACATAGACGAGAAAAGACACACACTTTGCACAGTGCACTCACTAACCTTAAACAGACCCCAGATTTATTTCAGGGAAAAATAATAGAAGAGGCACAAGATTCCTGTAATTTACATACAGTACTAAAACTGAGAGACCAGGAGAGCTCCTGCTGCCCCTCAAATAAAATGAGTCAAAACAGTCACTATACATTATGAAGATATTTCTTGATTAGAAACGTAAACCTACCATCTCCAAGTGGTGAAGGGAAGACAGGCATCTCGTAGCCAGTGGGAGTCTGAGGGGAGCTTTGGGAACTAGTGTCTCTGGAGCTACAGTTAGATGCTGAGTTTATAGGTGCTGATGAGATGAAATAGATATCAGACTATGGAGAAAAAAACATGGAGAGTTTGTGATGATAAATACTTGAGATGGAACATACAATATATATTACACACAAAGAAACATTATAGATTAAAAAAAGAAACAGACGTATATCATTACAAGAACATCCTAGAACAATACATAACTGAACAGCTGAAGTTTTGTGAATGACAAAGTGTTTGGTCAAAAACGTATCACAAAGAGAATCTAATCTACAAGATTTAAACTTGACAATAAAGTTTTTGGATTTCAAAATTTAATAAATATTAAAAAAGGTGCATTTGTGAAATTAAGTGCTATAACAGTGAACAAACAGTGCAAGGCCAGATTTTATTTTTGATTTGTTCTATTGAACCACAGGTAACACTTAACAATAAGGTTGTATTTGATAACATACTGATATTAGTTAATGTAAACATAAGTGTTCACTGTTAGAAAACATATACATGATAAAATAAACACAAATGCCATAGATGTATCGTTCATTGTTACTTCATACATTACCTAAACAATATAACCTTATTTTAAAGTGTTATTGAACCAAACATGTACATGCCTACATACAAAATACAAATTGCATTAGATAAAAATATTCATGAAATAAAAAATGCAATATTCAGAATTTTGACTCATACTTTTGAAGTCCACTGTGTATAAATGTTTAAGCACCATTTACCTTTGGTTATAGTATAAGAACACTTACTCTGCATGCCGTGAGTTGGAGTTCTGGAACAACAGCTGTATACACTAGGTTGCCATTAACGACTAGTCGAATCTCTATGGAGTCAGTGGTGAAGGCCAGGATATAGGGGAATGCACACACTGTGGAACAGTAAACAAGATCACGGGATAATAAGGGGACTTGCTAATCTGTACAAAAGTGTCAATGAATATAATGAAAATGCAGCACAATTATCTGCTACAGGTACTAACCAATAGCATTGGGCATTTGGTTCCAGCTGAAATGGAAGTCTGAGGAGTTTGGCTGAATCATGGGTGTGGCTCCATTAAACGGACACACCTTCTTATAGACACACATATCTATTCAAACAAATGTAAAACAGTATTAGACGATCAGACTGTGACACAGATAAACATAATCACTAACATTTCCACAAGAATAAACACGAACTGTTGTAGCAAAGAAGAAGTCCAGCCTCTCCATCTTCATATACATCTATGGCCGCAACAAAGTTCACCTAAAGACAAGCGTAGTAAACCACATCAATAATCGCCTTATAGGAAACGCAAAATGTGCAATGCACAAACATAAAAATTATTCTCAGAGTAAAAATCTTGGATTAGATTTAACAGCATTTAGCAGTTAGAGTTTTTCTCACCCGGTTGGCGTCCACATGATGGAGTCTATAAGCATCTCCCGTGCTCTCATTGATCATATCAAACTGATGTCTGTAAGCCACACATATCATGTGATCATTCTCTCCTGTTGGACCATCAACCAAAGCCATGACCACCGGGGAGTCGCACAAACAAATCTCCTAAAACAGAGAAAAGCACACATTAGCCAAATGATTATTTTGAAGAATCTTTTCTATACGCTACAAATAAATGCGTGCAAATTGTGATCCCTTGGTATAGAGCGATGTATGGTTTAATATATGAACAATGGCATTGACTTTATAATTGTGAAATAAAAAACAGTTTAACTGTCACAGATTTCATAGACTTTGAAAAAATATTTTGTGTCAAAATCCGTGATGTCAAATGGTTGCAACCTAAACCTGTTCTCTTTTGCAACCGCAAAGCACACACGTTTTCCATAAATACCAGATGTAAAACAAGTTCAGATATATAAACACACAGGGACAGTAGGTGGCGGTGTGTCCTCTTGACACAAGCCAGCCTGCCTGCCTGCCATAAAAGAAGAACGCGTTCAGTATCAGTAAACATCTGTTCAAGGTAAGCGTGCATAAATCATAGCTTTAAACTACCACCTTAAAGACATCTAAGACTATTCAAGTCACCAGCATTCACCATAATCGTATACTTTATACATTTTCAGAATATACTGATAAAAACAATAATAGATGCTTGCTTTTGGTTATTTATTCTATATTAGAGAACACGTGAATATTCGCCCCGTCAGCTAATGACCGAGAGAGAGAAGATAATAACATTAGACTACTGATGTTGATAAATCAACATCAAAAAGCCAAAATCTGCATAGATTGCACGTATAATGGCTCAAACATTGTGTGTCTAATAAATTCGAAATTATTTTGTTTATTAATATGCATGTTTGCATTGTGTCTGACAAATAATATTAAAATGTATGAAAATACACCAAATAGCATCTTTATTATCTTTCTTTCTTATTTTAACATTATATATATGTAGTATTTCTGTGCTCCATAGACTCTCCCAGTGTTCGTAAAGGTTTCGGAAAGTTTTTTTGGAAAATAAAAAATCGTTCCATAACAACTTTTCTTAGTCCCTTATTGGGCAATTCTCCCGGAAAAGCACACGGCACGCATCAACCATGGAGAGCGGGAGAAGTCACTTTCACTTATCTGAGTTATAGCCACTTTAAGAATTGAAAATATTTGATGTGTTTCTAACGACAAATGCTAGTAGTGTAAGGCTATTACAACCCATTAAGCCAGACATCTGTCTATACTCAGAGTTCCCTATAATGGAATTTAAGTACAACTGACTCTCATTGCTGAATCACCTATGTTTGTGTGAATTCGATTTATTTCCTACCCGTATGTATTGGAACTCTTCTACAGGTGAGTCACTAGCTCCCGTCACCGTAGCAAAAGAGCCAAGGCATTCGAGGCGTGGCTGTTTCCTGGTGATGAGAAGGAGCTTGTTTCTTATCGCTGCAACGATTCTGAGCTCCACTGCGTGGTGTGTGTTTATTGAGTAGAGATGACAGCCTGAGGAAACACAATTCTTAAACATAATAATGCTCCCATACGGTTTCTTTAAATGCGACTAAACTACAGGACCCATTCAACAAATTGTTTATTTAATAAAAATGAGCAATAAACTAAATTATACAATAAAAAAAGAATATAGCCTAAATTAATATTATCATAAATCAAATCAAATGAAATTAATAATTTATAATATTATAATATATATAATATTATAAATTATTAGACTAACAAACACAGACCGGAAGTTAACTGCAGTCCGGACACAGTTAACATGGTATATACATGGAATTTGAAAATAGTAACAGAAAAATAGTAATCCCAACACAATCTCACAACAAAAATGTAACCAATCAATATTGTGAATCGTAAAAAAACATAAGAGTTACTAGAAAAAGCAAAACTGAAACCCCTCACCCCAACCACGCCCCATGTCACTGGCACGGAAAAAAATCTTACTGAAATGTACTAATGAGATCATATGAATTCACACGATTTAGCCGAATTAGCCACATTGTAAAATATGTAGTTTTTGCCGTGAGATTGTGTTGGTGAGTCTGTACTTTTTTGTAATGAATACTTTTGAATATATGAGTTACGGTCTGATCCTCAACATTGATATTGCAAGCCTTAAAATTAAACAAATGAATATATATAAATATATTCATATTTAATATAATATGTAGATAATATAAAAAAAATCATATTTGATTAAAGTTATTCCTACCTTTGGTTTTCTCAAGCTTGTTCTCTCGGCTGTCGCATTTGGTACGTACAAGCTGTCGCTCTTCTATCCCTCGTTTCAGTGTGCTCAGTCTATAAACATAAAGACGAGCATCTTTCCCTGTGACAGAAATATGAAATCAATTAAACCAAATAATACAAAAACTATTGTACTACAATGCTTAATCCGCACACGTTTGTGCGTTCCCGCAATAAACAAAATGTTCACAAGAGTGCGGCTACTTGCATGCTGTTTAGCCAATGCCACAAATAAGAGCTTTCATTACTGCTACAGTACACTGTGGGATGATAATAGCCCAGCAACAAATAAATGGACCCGTCTCTTCAGACTGAAAGATATCTTGGCTAATACAACATGTTTGGTTTTGAAATGCCTGTCATTGCGAATCAAAGTTGCTTGGTGACGGGGCGGATAACAAATTCATTATTTTCCTTAGTAATGCTTTCCATTCAGGAGCGAGACTCTCGCTGGTTTACACCGTCTTGAACTAATGATCAGAACAGAAAATGATGGCAGACACTAAATTACATGGATCTCTGCTCTGTGCTTCACTCCATAATGAGCTGAACAATGCAAAAGTTCCCGTGTGTGTGTGTTACTATTTGTGTGGTATTCTTGGCCATCTAATGATGCTCATTAAAGCAGAGACCAGAGTTTTCCATAATGTCTCATTCTTTCACGTGGTCTCTCTTTCACGTGGTCTCTCACTTTTCTCTGCCCAAATAAAAACTGTGCCATATTTATATTCACATATAAATATAAACACACATTTCTTACCCTTATCTGCTCTAACAATGAGGAGGTCCTGAGGTTCAAGAACATGCATTTGTTTGACAGTTAGCGTTTTGTCAAATACTTGCACTGGAGGCAGGGTTGGTGAATCTAGACCAGAATAAAGAGAAAAACATTAGTTTATGGTCTGCAAAGTAATTTATTCAAAGATATAGTCACCCCAAAACAAAAATCTGTCATTATTTCCTCCTTGCGCTGTTTCAAAACTTTTTTTGTATCCTTTTTTGGGGATAATTTAAGGATTACAACCACCTGCTATGTTGGAATGTCAACCACATACTGGCGCTTCATTTTCTAAATATTCTATAAATGATTTCAAATGCAACGACACAAACAAACATTATGTGGCCCAAACTTAACTTCCGGTAGATCTCCGCAAAGAATCAACAACTGTTGAGTAGTTTTTTTGGGATAGTTCACCCAAAAATGACAATTCTGTCAGCATTTACTCAACCTCAGATTGTTCCATACATGTTTACATTTCTTTGTTCTGTTGAACACAAAGGAGGATATTTGCAAAAATGTCAGAAACCAAACAGGGTTGCATTTCCCGAACAACTAAATAACTCGCTGTTTACAACTGTAGTCAAATGCATTGTTGGGGAAATTAAGGATGTAGTTACGACTGTTTCCCGAAACTGTAGAAACTCTGTCGGAGATCAATTGTTTGAATCAAGTTGGTTCAAGAATCTAGTTGATGACGCCACACAGTTGAAGGAGTAATGTCGTCTACTAATAAATACATTCAGATCGAATATCTGTCAAATTCTTGGGGTAAATAACATACATTGCATTTAAGGACTGCTTTTGTTATTCTATTTTTGTTATCTGTTGTTTTATTTCTGGATATTTTATTCATCTATACGTGTCCTCCTACGTCATTTCGCCCAGGGATTCCACAAGGTCATAGAGCACATGCCCACTTTTCAAACAACAGCGCTTCCATTTTCTTGACAAACTAAAAGATTTACCTTGCTTATATTTGAATGATGGATATGGAATGCACTGAATGTTGCTTGCTTACTTTAATCAAAAACTTGATGCATGTAAGTCTAGATGTCATAATAATAAGGAACGGTGCTTCCAGCACAGTTTTAGACCAACCAAGCAACTTTGCGATGCTGCTTGTGATTGATAGTTAGAGGGATTAGTTTTGGGAAACACTTGAATTGTGAACTATGCTGGAACGATGGAACTTGCGACCATAGTAGTGCTTTTGGGATGGCACCTCAGGTCTCATCCCCAATTTAATGCCATAATACTATGGGAGTCAATGGGGATGACATAATACTATGGGAGTCAATGGGGATGAGATCTGATTGGTTACTGACATTCTTACAAATATCTTCCTTTATATTCATTAGAACAAAGAAATGTATAGAGGTTTGGAACAACTCGAGGGTGAGAAAATAATGACACTGTCCCTTTAATGTAATTAAAAAATATACAATCAAATATTAATATAAATGAATAATAATAATAATATGATATCAAAACAGTTATTATAATTATAATACTTATATTATTAATAATTATTATTATAAACATGCATGCTTCTGATTAAATTTCTATATATTTATATATATATATATATATATATATATATATTGTCAATACTAGGATAGGATCATTTTCCATTGTTATTATTATTCATTTTCATCATTTTTGATTAACTGTTTTGAACACATTGCAGAAACATACACTACTAAGAACACTACGTACATGTATCCACAAAAGTCTTGTAAGGGCACAGCCTTTGTGGTCTTGGATAACATACCTGTATTGGACAACAGTTGATCTGATGCTAAAAAGTGAACACATATCGGCAAGGTTAATTTTAAAGAACATGTTAAATTTCCGAAGCCTTGAATGTCCAAACAAAGTACATTTTAAATGATTAAATGCTGTGTTGTCAAAGTTGACAAGCACTTTTTAATACTTTTTTATTGGTAACAAACATGTAGGGGGACTAATAAAAATGATTAATGGCAAAATATAAAAATCATGAAATATGGAGATACAGTATGAGGTTTCAGAAAAACAGCAACAATATATGCAGTCCATTACAGTATATTATGGCAAATCAAATGTTACCGCCTTAAACATTTTATAATGTTTTACTCTTCTGCTGTTTAACTACTATTATGATACACATGTGTCGATTAGAAAGAACGATGGTAACAAGCATTAAAAAATGGCTCACCCTCCAGTAACATGACCCCTGCTGAATCTGTGGCCACTAGTAACGACTGTCCCCATGAGTCTCCACAGACTATGTCGTACGGGAAGCTACTGCAGAAAGACTGTGACTCCCATGGCTGAGGAGAAAATCCCATCACAAAGTTAGAAATCACCTAAAATCACATTAATAGCACTAAGAGGTGTTCCCTCACCTCTTTCCTGCATAGACCTGTAGTGACTAGACTGGTGGGTGCATCACCTCTTACTATAGTCTTCAGCTTCAAGGCCTGGAAACATCATTTTAGATTCATTAATCACGACCATGTAATGTTCTTCATGTTTATGTCATTACAGTAAGAACTTTTGTATATATGTATCTTTTCGTATGACCTACCTGTCCCACACGGACGAACTCAGCCTGACGTGCTTCCTCTTTTTTACGGGCAGATTTGGGAGACTCTGGCAGTACGTCGCTGAAGGAACGTCGGTTCAGCATGTTCTGCGGAGAGAAGGGAACCTGCAGGAGCAGTACAGATAAAGAAGGGTCTAAGAGACTGACCCGGAAACAGCCGGAAAGGCAGAGCAAAGCAAGCACTGACAATCTCCAACCCTAACAAAATATTCATGGATTGTGACGCAGCAAACAACTAAAGCAATCCCTACCATGTAAATTAGATTTTTGTTTTTGCTTTAAAGTGATGCTACAAACTTTAAATGTTTTTTATTTTAAGGCCAGCAGCCCCGTCCACAGTGAATTCTAATTGGTCTATATGAAAGACTGGTACAGAAAATATATACTGTATATAAAAGTTTAAACAATGAAGTGGGCCACATAAAAGAGCAGATGCTTCTGTCAACAGGTCACTTCTCCACTGTACTGAATGCGTATCCGGTAATGTCTGTACTGTGTCTATACTGCCCATTTACTTGCCTTTCAGCAAGGGCTGCTGGGAGAATGTTATATATCATCTAATTAAAATTCATAAGCAAAGCTGATATGGTTTATAATGTGTCCGTCCCCCTCCACCCACCCACACATTTCAGACTGTTTCTATATTCCTGTTCAACAGAAACAGAGAATAGAAACATTAGTGGAAACATATACAGACAATACTAGAAAGCAAGTACGCATTTCCAGGCCAGGCTGACAGGATGCAGCAGAATAATAAAAGTGCACTTGAAATGAGTGTTAAAAAACCCAAAGGCTGTTGGAACTGTGAGAAACTGCAAAGTCTGAAAGTATAGTATGGGGCAGGAAAAGAAAGTGATGTACTATAGACCCTTGAGGTAAACTGAACATAAATAACAGAAGTGCTAAGCAGAAGAAACGTGTGCTCATACCTTGTGCATGTCAGGCATGAGGTCCTGGTACAAAGACCTGATCAACATGTCCAGCGTACGCTGACGTTTCTGAGCAAAGGTTGGGGTCTCAAGAGTGGCTTTTTCTCCATTTATTACTGAAGGAGACATAGAATGATGAAGTTAGTATTATATAATTATTTCAGGGTTATGCGTTTAATGATTTCTGCTTTTTAATCATTAACAAAACAACCATTAAAATAATCTAAGAGGTGTGTAGACTAAATTCATATTAACAAGAAGGACTTAAGAAACAGTTCACCCAAACATTTAAACTCTGTCTACATTTAGGCTACTACCATAGTAGGAAAAGGTGCTTTATAAATGTCCTTGTTATGTTGAGCACAAAAGAAGATATTTTGAAGAATCTAGGAAAGCAAACAGTTCTGTGGTACTTTTGACTACCACTGTAATGTTTCCAACTATGATAGTCAATGGTGGCCAAGATCTATTTGGTTACAAGCATTCTTCCAAATATTTTTCTCTGTGTTCATCAGAAGAACAAAGAAATGTATACAGATTCGGAACAACTTGAGATAGAGTAAGTGAAGACAGAATTTTCTTTATGACTGATAGTATTTTTCATAGGTGATATTATACCTGAATATTTACAATTTTACTCAATTACATTTTTAAAGGACAAGAAGGTAACAGCCAATGTACACAAATGCTCCCACAAAAGATTTAAAGCCAATAAAATCCATTTCAGTGTGAAATGTAAATGAGCTCCACTATGGCTCTCTGTCCTTGTTAAAAGTCCTCTCATCAGTCACAACAACACAAGGTCATTGACCTTACTTTTATTGATTTTTTTAAATTATCGTATTACTGACATTAGATAATAAATCACTATGATGGTGTGAATACTAACATTTAACTAGTAAAAAGTCCCTGAACTCCTGGTGGTCAGTGAAGAGTGGAGGTGAAGGGAGGGGTGGTCCAAACAGGGGCACAGTCTCCTCTGAGAAAATCTTCAACCTGTAACAAAAATAATGTTACAACCCACACTAAACCCACACACACAAAAAAACATTGATGAAATACATACGTTTATACCTGTAACTATCATTCTGGCTATTATACCGAACTAAGGCAAAAATATCTGTGAGGTAAGTTGAGGAAATGATCAAATACAATAGCTTCATACTTAAACTACCAATTTATTTTAATAAAAATTCACACGCCTTCTCTTCGACATTTTTCATGCAAATAAATGATTTGTACTGTGTTTATAGGTTCAGCTAGTTTTATGTTGGAAGGATACGTGTGAAATGGGATCGGATCATAGAGGGTTTGAAACATGGGGAGGTGTCGTCACCCTCTTGAAACACAATAGTCACAATGTCGTTTCCAATGTGTCTCTTTCTCTCTACCTGCGCGGAGAAAAATAAATGACATTGGGGAAAGCTGTAATCATACATTCATGAAGCGCAATTCAACAAAATCACAAGAAGCTATTACACCAATCTCTGTCTTTCAAGTATTAACATAATGAAGGTGAACATGTTTGATTTTGAAAAAGGAGATGTGTCTGGGTGTCTCTGTGTGTATGGCCGTCATCTGTGGAGATATATGACCCTTTGACACTTTGAGCCTGTTAGTCGGGAAGGATAATTGAGATTGTTAATGAGTCTGAACCATTAAAAGTCAAAAAGGAGCTTTTATCTCAAGAGCGGACACACACATCAAATATCTCCTTAGACTTAATTACCATATGACTGCCCCACACACATCAGTATCTCTCTCTACGGACACATACGCACACACACAAATAGACATGCTGCTGGCCGTGGAGTGTGAGAGGAATAAGTATTTACTTATTGCCATGACAAATTCATTTCTACTGATTCTTCAATTATGATTCCCCACCACAACCTGCCACTTTCTTCCCTCTCACGTAAGAAGATCCTTCCAATGACACACATGCTGCACTCGCAACACTCGTACAATTTGGCTTTTGAGACTGACTTATAAATGTTTCTAAAGGTTTGACAAACAAGGTTGGACCTTCTAGGATAAAGATAACAATTTTATAATGCACCAATTGTCATTATTTACTCACCCTCATGTTGTGCTTAGTTCATATTGTGTTATTTGTTTGCGAAACACACAAAAATGGCTGTTTTCACACAATGACTTGCATTGCGACCACCTGTCACCATCTGTCAAGATTACTATGAAAGTAGCCCATGCAAATTTCCTTTTACATTCTGCACATCTGAACTGATGTCATGTTTTCAGTAACAATACATGCAAGAGGCAGTTTGCATGCAATAGATTTTTGGAGTTAATGACAAAATATAGCATGACACGTCAATGCAACATGTTTTGATATGAGCGCGGATGCAACTGACATTTCAGAGAGTAGACAGAAGTGTGAATAATGACTTGCGTTCCATCTGTACCTCACACAAAGCAAACATAGAGCATGAAATATAGTGCATGTGCCATATTGACTGCTTTCATGGTGCTTTTATGTCACTATGAACTGTCTTTGTATGAAATAAGGCTTTACAGATTCTTCAGAATATCTCCATTTGTCCTCCAAGTGGAATGACACGAGGGTCAACAATGAAATCAAATGTCATTTTTGTGGGAAGTTCAATGTAATATTAATATTTCATATATTTCCATATTGATTTTAATGTCTGTAAAATGTGTCCAAAATATCAGTAAAATGAATGAATAATGTCCTATCAAAAAGATCTTTTTAAAATATTTTTATTTTATTTTTATTTACAGTGTAATAGATCATTTTTATACCAGAATCACAATAACCTATGAATGATGCTCAATTTCATAGTCTGGGTTTGTCTGCATTTTTGGTTGTCGAAATATTTTTGTGCGTACAAGCTTTCCTGCTTTGTTCATGAGCAGCTCGGCATTAGTAAAGGTGCATATTGACTCTCGGCTGTAGAGTGCCGAGATCCTGAACCGGCACACATTCTTTGAAAACCCTGCTATTGTGGACGCTTGCGCGATCACTCCAGAGTATAAGAGCTCTACTTGTGCTCAAGTATATCAGACATATGAGCTGACAGAGAGAAAGAGAAACAGAATAAGCAAGAGAAAGGAAAGGATAACCATGTGATATAATCAAGAGAAGAGAGGGGTTTGATGGACAGACAGACATGAGTGAGAGACGGTGAGACAGAGAGAGTGAAATGATTGACGCTTGATATAATCAGGATATGGAGCCAAGGGGCAAAATGAAGAAAGAGAGAGGGAGAGAAACAGAGAGAGAGACGGAGAGCTGACCGCTGTGATGTCCAGGGCTTTTGGATGTTAAATATAGCCGTTTCCCCTTGCCACCTACTGAGACACAAACTGGCTACTTTCTACCTCAACAAACACACTCTACCCCGCTCTCTCTATCACCATTTTAGTGCCTCTTTTATTACACCAACTCTGTTTTGCTTCTTTTTTCTCTGTCTCTCTCATTCTATCAGTGGTTTTCAATGGATACCTGCATTAAAAACAGCATTGCTGGTCACCAGCATATTTGTTTTAATGCTGCCTCGCAACATTAGATGCTGGTATGATCATGTCTATAACAGACTTCTTAACTAGCTTTATCTGCAAGCCTCATTTGATCAAATTTGACCAGTAAGACCATGCTGGTTGAAAAACATCTAAACCTAGACTTGAATAGGAGAATCATTTGAAGCACGAGACTCAGCAAGTCTCCATTGGCTCTCCCTTTAATCTCAGTCAAAACAAATACGATCGCATTTATGAAATTTCTTTTGAAGGGGTCTGTCTTACAACTTACCTGTTGCTTGTTTTCTTTAGAATAAGGTAACATGGTGGAAACATGGAACATGAGCTCATGACCCTGATAGACGGTGTAGATGGAGTTTATTCCTGTAGTGTCATCTGGAGAGAAACAACAAGAGAGTTAGAGAAATCATAACAAAAAGGATCTTAAAAGATTTATTTAAACAATTAAATATGTTTTAACACCATTGTATTAGGTTTTATGTTCAAACACAATTGCATTGTGTTAAATGGATTTAAAACAGATATTGTTTGACTTAACTAAATGTTAAAAAAAATTGAATCAAGTAGAGAAAAACACATTTGATGCTTGTTCAATTTACTTAAATAAATCAAGGTAACACAACGCAATAATTTTGAGCCACTTTACTTAATCCATTTGAGTTGAAATACATAAATGACTTTAGTTGTATTAAAGTAGCAGAATAGATACAAGGAACAGGATTTCCACTTCCCATCATGCTTTGCACGGGGCTGAATAGGGAGAGTAAAAGTTGCAATAAAATGTTATTTTATAAATCGTTTATCAAAATGATGAAACCAAAATATTTGTTCATGTTTAATACTCTTTTATATTTGCATTTAAAACAGTTTCTGGTATGTTAATGTTTTTGGGGGTTACCATTGTGGTAAAGTATACTAAAAATAACAGCTTTTTTCAGAAAATATCTTACCTTAAACTAGCTTAATTCAATAATGGACAGTGGTTCCACATAATTGAAACATGTTATCTCAACTTAAATACTTTTAGTAGGATGAATTTAATTGATTCAAGGTATTTAGACATTATTTGGACATGGTTGTTTAAATTTAACCACTTATGTGGAACCACTGTACATAATTGAACTAAGTTAGTTTAAAGTATCATTTTTGAGTGAAGTCTTACTTTTTGTGTCCAGTCCTCCTCTATAGCCTGCCCAGCCCTGTAGACAGATCGTGTCACCAAGGAGATTCAGAAATTTGTCAAAATTCTCACTTCCTGTTTCTGTAAAAATAGTCCAAAACATAACACAAGATGGATTTAATAGGTATGTAAACTGTTCATATACTGCAAAAATATGAAGATGGAGATTATGATTAAAAGATGTTCTGGCTCACCATTGCTGAACATTTCATCATCTGTCAACTGTCCATCTTTGGCATAAAGAACACCAAATTTAAAGTTTACACTGCCCTGCAAGCACATATAAAAACAAACACACACATTTTGAAAATACTCAACCCAGTGTGACATTAACTTATGTGACGAGCATTTAAGGGGGAATTTACTTCAAATGAATTGTGCGCACTGTTGATAGCACTTTATGTATGTTCATATGTTTCTCTGCTTTACAGTAAACATTTCATAAAATATTTTTTCAACACACAATACATACAAATATATTCAATACACACCTCTTGTTCCTCCAGCACCAGTAAATCCTGAAAAGCAAATTAGGTCAAAATTTCTATTTTATCTCAGCACAATACTGCAAATCAGTTCCCAACGAGGTTTTATTTCCAAAGGTTTGTGTAGGTTGCACGGGTTTACAGACATGCATTCAAATGTCCGCATGCAAGCGACAATGCCATTAGATTAGAACCATGCATTTCCACAAAAGCAGAGCTGTCTGGAGAACAAGCATCCCTATGATAGTGCCTGTCTCTGAATTCAAGTAATTATGACGAAGAAAAACAAAGCAGACGAGAAATAAGAGCGAAGTCCATGCAAGCACCTTCTGAATCTCTGGGTTAAGGATCTCCCTAGGGCCCTTCTCAAAACGATCCACATTCATGGCACTGGCGGAAAGTGAAGGATTAAGAGATGTAAAATACTGTATAATGAAGAATTGTGAAATGAATGGATTTTAATCTATTTATTTCTCTCCAATCAATTCTACGATCCATACGGATATAGTACAAACAGACTTACCTTAATATAGATTTGACTGATAGTGTTTTTGTTGGACTGTATGGAAGGCTTATTTTTAGAGTACCCTGCAGGGGAAGAACACATTTGAAATGAGACTAAAAAAGCATATATGAATCGATGAGATACTACACCATTGCCGCAGGCTATAAAACAGGGTTGTTTAATACCAGAGGCATTGTTACTCATAGGAAAGTTCATGAAATATTAATACTGTCACACATGGCTTGCAGGTGTTTTGTCAGTTTTAACACACTGGGCTGTCAGACAATAGATGTAAACAGCTTAGAGGCACTTCAGGAAGAGGTCAATCTATCATATGAGTCACTGCCTGAAACATGACACACACACAACCTCCTACCTGTAGCTGTCTGACTCACCGTCTTGCGCCAGAGGATGGCTCGATACTGTGGGACCCTCTGGTTGTTCTGGTCAGACAGAACCACAGACAGAAAGAAAGGGTTCTTCTCTGCGTCTGTTCCCACATAGTTCTGATGGACTTCATAAAGAATAAAATCAGTATAGACAAACAAAAAATTGCGATATATGAAGACAATTAAGGTTTCGGCGTACATTTCATGATGATATGTGCAATAACAGTATATTGCTATGGGTGATGTCATTAAGTTAAAATACTTTCTCCTGTCGTGACTGTGGAAAAAGCCTGTTTGTTAGATCAATAGAATAAGAATAAGAAGATGGAAGCCTGTTGCTCATGAAGAATATTTTAGACTGATCTTGTCCAGGTTTACAGACAGAAGACAAATGAAAAGAGGCTGAAATCCAATTAGAAGGCAAGATCTGGTTTGTCTCTGCATCTCCACCCTGTCTCTGTAGCATGTTCTCTCTCTCTCATTGAATGGAAGGTATTTGTAGTGATTAAATCAATTATGGAGACATTATGCAGCATCCGCCTTCAGAATATGTGTAGCGGTAATAGTATGTTGTGTGTGTTTGTAATTGTGTTTGGGGAGAGGGCGATAAGGAACGACGGGGGAGAAAAAGATGGTGCTGAGGTGTACATGTATGATAGTGACAACGAAGACAAACTGGAAAAATTTAAAGGGATAGTTCCAACTAAAATGAAAAATCTGTCATCATTTACTCACCCTTTTATAATTTCTAAATTTCAAACTTGTATGGCTTTCTTTTTTCTGCTTAACCGAAATATATTTTGAAGAATGTTGGTAACAGAACTACGGTGGAACCCTTTTATTGTATTGGACACAAAACCAATGCAAGTCCACGAGTGCCGCCGTTGTTCGATTACCAACATTCTTCAAAAAAGAAAATTGTGTTCTGCAGAGAAAAGAAAGCCATTGAGGTTTGAAATGACATGAGGGTGAGAAAATAATTACAGAATTGACAGCAATTCAATTTTCAATATTGTATGAAATTGGATGACACCGTAGTGCTGTGATGGGGAGGGGTGGAGTGAGCCGTTGGTTGCAACTCACAACCTCACCGCAAGATGCCACTAAATTTCATAAACTATACCTTTCAAAAATATTTTTATGTATAATTTAATTCAGATTTTTAAGACTGTTCTTAAACAGAACAACATTTCAGTTTTTTATAATTATCTGTTACTATCTAATATATCAAGAAATCAAATGCACCTCATGCTGGAGCCACCAAAAACCAAGGAGTGGATGTGCCTCCTGTGCTCAAGTGTTCCTGGAGCTCAATTGGTAGAGCATTGTGTTAGCAGCACGAAGGTCATTGATTCAATTACCGTGGAACACACATGCTGATAAAATGTACACCTTGAATGCACTGATAATTGCTTTGGATAAAAGCATCTGCCAAGTGCACAAAAATGCTCCCAGGGCAAATCTTCACTTTCACGTGTTATTCAGGAAAATGTGTGCGTGTGTTTGCACATCATGTATGTGCATGAGCATCCTACCTTTTCCCAAGAAGTACTTGAAGTACCATCTGGTGTGGTATTCTGGGTTCTCCAAATGAACATCAGTCCTTCTCCATGTTCCAGGTGTGTAGTCAGAGGTCTACAGCAAAAAGGTTCATTAAGATCTTAACCACAACATCTTAATTTAAAAATGCAAATGCCACCAATGTTCAATAGGAAGTTGCTGTAGTTCACACACAAACATGGACATGTCTGATGTACCTCGGCTCAACGTTCACCCAATAATCAATCCCATCATGCACCACAAATATTCAATTGATATTTTCAACCTGACAAATTTAAACGATCAAAGAACGCAAAAGCAAACAAACAACCACTTACTACAGTCTATAGTCCCTGATCACTATGGCGACAGTGCACCCTAAATTATTGACATCCAATCAGAGGTCTGTTTTGGTGGGCTAAAACATTGGTGGTTGTCATAGCTACAGTCAGCCAGTTGAGATGAAAAGGACAAGTGGATGGGGAGAGGACAGGAAAACGAGCACATTGCAGACTGATTGAATCACTTGGCTTCGATTGCCGTTTCTGCTGATACATGTGAGTTTCATTGAAACACCTCCAGACACGCAGTTTTGTTTTGTTACTCACTGCTGGAAGATGAATACATTTGTTCTCTCTATTTTTATTCCGTCCTCCCACTTCCCTTAATTTTTGTCCCTTTTTTCCCAGCTCATTCCATACGCATGCATTTTACATTACATTTTATCACCCCTGTGCCTGCACTGCTGCACTGACTTTAACCCAAAGCCGTCAGTGTTGTGTATTTGAATGAGGTCAAAACCTTGCTGAATCGCTCTTTTGCCATAAAAACTTCAACAACAGTTTAACCTCTAGCATAGCAATTCTCATAGTATGTCTGTATTTTTTACAATTCAGCACACATACTACATACTCTCTCACATACATATACGTACACTTGCAGCATTTCTATATCCAACCGCTTTATCAGATCCCATAAGAAAATGCTAATATACACTCATGACGTGATGTAAAACTGCCGAAAACCCCAATCCGGTCCTTTATCTCAATAATGAAATTACAAACTGCCACACTAAAACTCATTGTTTACAAGTGAATAAAATATTGATGTCAGAGATTCCATGAGCCTGAAGACAGTAGTGTGCACTGTGAGTTTATAAAAGTTTTGATTCAATTTGTGAAATTAATACACAGTGCACATAGTTTAAATAATATCCTCCATTGAAATGAGTGGAGGCTTGGACCCCGAAACAGGATTCCTTAAGTTACGGAATGTGAATGCATGCTTGGTGACATAAATGTGCATGACCGGCTGGGCCTTTCAACCTTTGGTCCCATTTACAATGTGTAAACAGAAGGTAAAGGAATGTAACAAGGAGGGGCTATGAAGACCCCACTCCTAAAACAGAATGTGCTACCAAGGTTTTGGTGACGTCCAATCGGTAGTAACGCACAAACGTATGGGGAGAATCCCAGCTGGCAGCAGAGCAGATGTCCTGCAGTGACACACCCCTGAACAAAGGCCAAGAGCCAGTTAAGTGAAATGAGATGTGATGTTTCCTAGGAGCTGCACTCCCTTCGATTCATATGCCAATGTTATAGCGTCCACAAGCCAATGTGAGAGGTGCTGGTTGGTTTGGGACTCCCCTTGTAAGGGGGCGCTCATGAAATAAAGAGCTGGTTGCTCTTCCCGAAAGCACTGGTCCTGGTCATATATGTCTGTAATGCACAAACAGGACACAGAGCATTCAGCCTCTGATCCTCCGCAGAGGAAAAAGGCGGAGGGTGAAAAGCGGACAGCTTCAACACCTCCGATGTGAATGCAGGGAAGCATAAACCTGTTTAGGCTAAAGAAAAACCTTATCTCCACTCAGAGAGAATTTAGTCCACGAGGGATGTACTGAGAGTGTATTTAGCTCACTGACATGTTTGGCTGATGCCAAGAGCAAAGCCATCTTAAAGGACAGCAGCTCCAAGGAATTACTTCCCAGGGCTCAAAAGGAAACTGAGACAGGGCCTCCAGCACCATGGAGAGGTCCCATTCAGGGACAGTTTTCCTGATGAATGGCAAGGAGCAACGGGCAACCTTCATAAATCTGCAGATTAAAGGATGCTGCCCGACCGTTGTGTCCTCAAGCCCACATGACAGCCAGAAATAGCTTCCAGGTACACCTTAATTTTTGAAAAAACCTGCCTTTATCCTTTGGAGCGAGTGTGTCTGTTGCGCCCAGGAAAGAAAACAGTGCAGTGTGGAGGTTAGGGCTTCTGGGGGAGCGAAGGAAGTAGAAGCTGGAGTGGCCTCGGAGAAGAGGACTGGGCTCCTGTGGGGGCAGCTGTGGAATATGGGTGCAGGCTGGCACTAGATGATTCGGGCAGTGAGGGCCCGATGGGTCTCTTTGATGCTGGATCGATCTGACCGGATGTAGCTCTTAAAAGTGTCTGATGACAGCCGATCCAGGGTTTGGGTGTAAGCCTTTTTGGCGGGCTCTGGTTGCCGCCCCTATGCGAGAGGACTGGCTGGAGGATGCTTTGGTGAAATGCCGGAAGGGAGTAAAACAGATTTTTGGTGTTTTTGGAGTCGTTGGAGAGCTTGAACCTGTGGGCCTCGGAGATGCAGGTAGGCTGAGAGGGTTGGGTATGGATGGATCACTGTAGGTTGAAGATGTAGATCCAGTATCCTCTTTACGTTTGATCGGTCATGCTGTGCTTGATGTAATAGGAGATCGTTTTGGTGTCTAAAATGTAAAGATCTGAGACGATTGTGTGGAGTTTTTTCGGTTGAAGCTGGAAGTGGTGGAGAGTTCGGAGCATCTTAACCTGTAGGCGTTGGATATGCTGGTAAGTCGAGAAGTTTTGCTATAGCTGGATGGGATACTGTAGGTTGAAGATGTAGATGTAGTATCCTCTTTACGTTTGATCGGTCTTGCTGTGCTTGATGAAATAGGAGATCAATTTGGTGCCTACAACTGAAAAGTCTGAGATGGTTGGGTGAACTTTTTAAGTTGAAGCTGGAAATGGTGGATAGTTCCGAGCATTTGAGGAAGCTGAAGAAGCCTAGTGTGAACATGGCATTGAGCATGCGTGCCCATGAAATGGTAACCTTGCAGTGTAAATGAATTTAGTTAATGACTCCATGGTGTTTAGTTTTCTGGGGTCTGGGCTGGGCTCTTTCAATGCCTTTGATGAATATCAATCACTGAGCCATAGATGAGTTTGTGAACTGTATGTTTATATGTTTATTTTGGGGTTTTGTTGTCAATTTATTTGTAATGTGCTGTGTATCAATATTAGTTTAGTAAGCTGTAAATTTGTCATAAAGCTGTGATATGGACAAAACATCCTCATAACAAGTGTCTAAATGTAATTTGTAAATTTTTTGCTTTTTCACGTTGTCTATGATGAATGATGCTGACCCTTTGGAAGAAAATATAAAACGTCAAGAAATTAGTTGAGTGTTTGTTTTATAATCAGAAAAAAAAGTTTGGGAGCCGTTATAACCGCAATTACTGTACATGTACGAATAACAAAAACATGATGTGGTAGAGACCCAACCATTATAATTGCCAAACTAACACAATACAACAAGGTTTTCATACCCAAAAATTATAATGACTACAACCTTAAAACCTGTTGACATCATTAGACAGTTTTACTACATTTTCTGATATGCATATGGTGTGTGCTTGGGTATCTTACCTCATCAACTGAACCATTCTCCACCCTGAATCTACCGGCTCTCTGTATGGCCCCGTCTGCATCACTGGAGATGAGCTGAAAAAAAGAACAGATACATGATGAATATAAAAACACCTACATGACTTAGATGACTGGTCATACGTGTGTGTTATGTAGTTCTTTTTTCAATGTTTACACACATATGTATGACTGATGATGCAATAGTTAAAGACAGTGGTTAATAATTATAGTTATACAAACTATTGCAATTATTATTTAAAACCAATAGGTTACTATAAAATAGATATGTGTGAGGATCTGTAAGTACCATTGATCACTTGTAAAGCACATGACTATTTGTTTCCCAACTGACACCATATCAAATGGAATCTGTCAGAGAAGTCTTAGTGAAGACTATCTGCACCAATATGTGTGTGTGTGGGGCAATCACTTGCACCTAACACGATGTAATATCGTCTTCGCAGTAAAATCGCAACATCCCTCCAGATGGAACAATGTTGGTTGCTAGGGAACAGAACATAGAGCCTCTCCCATTTCCTTTTTCGTTAGTCACCTTGTTTTCCTCCTCACATTTCTCACACATTTCTGCTTCACCTGTTGGTCTGTCTTTCTTCTCATTTCTCTGTTTCTGGCAAACCAAACTGCTTCTACAGTCTGCAGCTGTACAGCAGCTAGAGAGATGAGGTGTAGGTGTGTGAGATAGTTGCATTTGTGTGTGTCAGACGGTATGCTGTGATCTAGGAAACCCAAAAGCACATCCAGGCAGAACATTCAAGGAACTCTTAGTCATACCATACACACATAAATCTATAAAACAGCACTGTATTGACTTGAGCCTGCATTGTCATGTTACAAAGATAATGACTAGATGGTCTATCAAACTCAACTAAAGGTCCAAACATAAAAACTTAAGAGACGGATAAGAGACGGATAAGAGATGGAGAGAGAGTCATTTGTATTGTGACTAGGGATTTAAAGCAGATCAATTCAGAGTGCGCATTCTCATGCCTCAAACAATAAGTGAGTGAGAGAAGAGAGAGAGAGAGAGAGGAATAAAAGAGAAAAGGATATAAGGGGGGGTCAAAAATGGAGAAAGCAAAGCATGTGAAACTGAAAGAGAAACAAAAGGAAACATTTCCATAATCTAAACCAGCCTACACTGTGGAACAGCGCTTTGAATTAATTGTGTAAAACAGAACAGTTTCATTGTAAAAGGAGACCATTGCACAAAATTACCATAAGAATAACACAAGAGCCGTTTCATTTTATGGAAGAAGAGGAAGAAAATGAATCATTGCAACAAAGTTTTGCATTACTACGGTAATTAAAAAACCCACATCCTAAACTAAATTCCAAGTAAAATGCCAATTCGTGAGATATACCTCTTTGCGACAACACAGACACCTGCATAAATTCACACACAGAGCTTTAGATAAATGCCAGAGGAGCTGCCTCAAGTGCCCTTTTGGTGAGCGGTGGACCTTTACTGGAAAGCTCAAAGGGCAGCATTGTAGGAGTGACATCAAAAGTGACATTTTATATGTTCCTGTGGGTGGGTGTCTGTGTAGGCAAACAAATCTAATTTAATATAATAAAATATAATGAAACTTCAAACAATGAGGTCATTTTAGGTGGTTCACAATTGTAAAAAAAGGCTAATAACAAGACTGGCTCATATATTTTGTCTGTTAGAGAAAGATGCATCCATCTCACTGTTCTTTCTCCTTGACATTATGACCATATACAGGAAATCCACACTCCTGAATTGGTCACATTACAATGCAAAAAGAAGTTGAGATGGATGGAAACTGACACCCACACATACTGCGGACAGAAGTAAACTTATAAATAATATTTACTTGATTCACTTTACCCACAAAACACACGCACATACAGAACGGAGTACCATTGTAAATAACGACACACTTCCTGTATCCCTTAAAAGGTCTTGTAAAAGTGACCCACCCAAGGCCAGACTTACCATTGGGCTTGACTGGGCTCCAGCCCAGGGGCCCCGCCCTCCAGGGGGCCTCACCTACTCTATTTTATTATTTGTTTAGTTTTTTGCCAGTCATATTTTCCATTTCAACTTTTTTCAGTGCATGCCGTGCAGGGGCCGCAATCAGAAACATTTCCGGTGACACAGTGGACGATTTGTTCAATCACGCCATGAGAACAGCAAAAAACAGCTTGACTTTAGCGGAGCTAACACATACTGTGCACCACATAACCCTTGGCAGTAGCACCCAGCACAACTCCCACTGACAGGTGCACCTTACTTAGGCTCTAAGACGATTGAATACCACATTCTGCTACGGGGACATTTTTACATCAACTGCAAGATTCGAGAGCGGACTTTTATGCGTTACTTTACTGTTACTGTCAGACATGCTTACATAAACAAAACTGAGAGAAACACGTTAAAGGCGCAAAATCGCAGTAATGGACAAAAAACATACATCTGCCTTAATAAGCCTTTATCAGCTTATTAAACATAATCGGAGTAAAACAAGTTTTACTTACGCCATTTATGAGCTTTCCCCGATAAAAGAAATCGTTTTATGCATTTACATGACTTGTTATCAGCTTATTAAGCATGATCGGAGTAAGACAAGTATTGCTGCTCAAATGGCAATATATATTATATTAACCAGTTGGTTTTTAATATTTTTACATGCTTATCATGCGATTTTAACTATAACTTTAGCGAGACTATTATCTTACGTGTATATTATCTTACGCTCCACAATGTTTATTGTACATAGTCTAAAACACAACAGTAATTAAACAAAGACCCACGTGGGGGTAACATAACAAAACATGACATGACATGGGTACAATAACAAGACAGGACTAAAACTACCTATACTTAAACAAGACTAAAATAAACTATAAACATGGACATCAAAACTACACTAGACTGAACTCACCACACAACCACAATGAACCAGCACAAGACAGAAGACACAAGGGCATTAAATAAGGGACCAAATCAAGAGGGGAACAGGTGTAGGGCATGAATCAATAATGAGGTAAAGAGAGGATGGGAACAGAGATGAGACCGGAGAGAGTGTATGGAAGGCCAAAAGGGCCATAAATACCTCTCTCCACACAAAACATGAGATTCTGTCATGATCCTGCCACTAAACCAAGAGAAACATGACATGATGCAGCAGATTCCTGACACTGTATAATTATGTCCAAAAACTATATTAGTCCCCTTGATATTGTTCTGTTGATTATTAATATTGATTGGATTTGACATTTAAGTATGTTTGAAACTTCCTACACGCTATAAACGCACCACTTGTAGCTACCACTGTACCACAAGCATTATAAACATGTAAACCAATGAACAAGTGTCACTGTTAGTCATTAAAGACAAAAAACATTTACTAATGCTAACAAACACATGATTTTAATTAGTACAGGGGCCTAGAAAACAACTCAAGTCCGGCACTGGACCCACCCACGACATTGGATGCAGTGTGAGTGAGTCACACATTTGATAGAGCAGCAAGCAGCATGTTTCACTGAGCCCAACATGCTAATTTTACACACCGCAGTCTCTGTGCAGCCAACCCTCCCTCTGCTCAGCATATGTGTGTGGGGTGGCCCTGGCTTATTACAACACAAAGGCGTTGGGGCTTAATCAGAATGAAATTATTATAATAAGAGCAATGGATCGAAGATGCAGCATGCTGTGTTACAGTATGTATCATCATGCAGCATTACTTAAAACCGCCAAAAGGAAGCCCTGACAACTTTTACATATGAGAGTACATATCTACAAAAAATATATAATTCAAAAGCTATAGTCATGTTTTAAAAATTGCATTCCTTCAGTATTATTCTCTTTTCACACTTCTTTACAACCTCTTACGATAACAATATGGCTTGCATAGGTGATATAGGTTGAATGGATTACGGCAGTAGGTATGTTTAAATGGAACAGCACATATGCAGCATATAATGGATGATGATGATACTAAGAGGCCTTTTGAGTCACAGAAGTCAGGAAAGATGATGAGATGGTGGACCACTTAGAAAGTGATCAAGGTATTCCAGAAGTATTATAAGGAGTCTTTACTCATTAGACTTTACGTTTACAGGACCAAACAAAGAGTTGTGTGCTTTTATGTGGTGCTTGTGATGAGGAAGATTGGGTTCAGGTGTGACATGGTGGGAAAAACAGACAGGGGAACAGGCGGAGGTAGTAATACTTGTGGATTATATTGTGATTTAATTTTAAATGATTTACATAAAGTTGTTTTACAGTGATTTTATTTCCTTTTTATCTCTTTTAAAAATAATTTCAAAACAAAATTTTGGTACAGTTTTTTATTTTATTTAGGGCTGTCAAGCGATTAATCCAGAAAAAAGTTTGTGTTTTCATAATATATGTCCGTGTACTGTGCATATTTATTTATTTATAAATAATTCAAAGCGAAATTTAACTATCTGAATGAATCAGATTGAATGGCAAATGAATATTGACGACTCATGAGTCAGAACCGAGTCAAAAGAATGAGTCATTTCCAAAATCCTACACACGAGGAGAACATATGAGACACACATCTTTTGCTAAAATACATTTCTAACCGATGAATTGTGTTTGGGAATTTTTAGGTTGTTTCGATCTACCTCTAGAAATTGCTTGTTTGCATCTGAACAGTAGTTCACATTAGGCGATCATACGCTTAGAAGAGATCATGGAGCACTGGGAAAGCTTTTAACTCAAACACAACACACGGACACACATTACATTCTTATGCACTATAGACACACTTTGCACTAAGAGGTCATAAAAGCACCAACAGGAGCACAAGAGCTAATGCACTAACAGCAGAAAACTGAAATCTATGGATAGTCAGCCAACCAAGCATATAGAAATTACACCTTTAACAGAGCATCTCACAGGCATTTAATTCTCAGATTGCAGCTCATGAAGAATTTGTAGAAAACTCTTCCTATGGAACATTATTATTCAGGAGCTGTGTGTGTTAGTTTTAGTCATTTGTTTGCATGACTGTACCTTGTGTATGTTGAAGGTGGTCAATTGTCGTATTTTCCTTATATGTTAATAACACTATTATGCAAAACACACAAGTGTGGGTGTGAATGTAAAATACTGCAACCATTTGGCATGATTACTGCATTAAAATCAATTAAAAGTATAATGTATTCAATTTACACACACGCACGCACAAAATAGGACTAAAATAATGGACATAATAAATAAAAAAAGAATAATAAAAACAAAGAATGGTTAGAAAGAGCAGTCAATACGATATAAAGGAAGAAAGGAAACAAAAGGTAGTATAGATTAAGCATTTAAAATCCAATAGGGATCAATGGAAGGCAGCATTAAATATGTTAACGTTGCTGTCTGGAACTTTTTCAACATACCTAGTTTGGAATTCTAGTAGTCATATTCCTATGCAACATTTACTAAAAGTACTAATACTTGGGGTCATCACAAAATAAAATTAATTTCATCATCATTTACCTCATGTAGCGCATGTCATTCTAAACCTATATGTAGAATTCTAGTACTGCACAGCACAGTGATGAATTAAGATGAATGCAGATGCCTCCCTCTCCCCTCGCCCGATCTCTCTCTCTCCCAGCAAACAATAGCCGTCATTTCACCATCCCGGTTAACTATAGACGAAATATAGTCCAGCTGGTGGTGCAACAGTGTGTCATTTATTCTGACTTCTTTACAATGTTAAATGTGCTGTCTTCTCATGCTTAATATGGTCAACTTGTCAAAAAACTAGTTGGACGTATTACGTAGTATTTCTGGGCTCAATATACTCCCCCAGTGTTCGTACAGGTTTGATAAAGTTTTTTTCGAACATGAAAAATTGTTATGTAACAACATTTCTTAGTCCCTTATTGGACAAAACTCCTGGAAAAGCATCAACCATGGAGAGCAGGAGAAGGAGCATGCCACAAGTCACCTTCACTTATGTGCAGGAGAGAGAGAGCACTATGTTCGCGGAGTTCAGCTGTGTTGTTTGTTCGCTGCATTTGGGTGATTTATGTTATATAAACGTGGAAATAACGTTGGATTTGGAGATCGTTTGAAACTGATAGATGGAGCGGCGGTCACAGCACTAAAATATTCTCGACATGAAACTGTCTCTTAAAAAAAGTGATCAAACTAAAGACTGCAGATATTTGAAGAGTGCAATACTATTCTGTAAGTACTTAAGATTAACATGAGAAGAGAGTTATGGCCGCTTTAATAACCCACTTCTAGTTACATGTCGTTTTTGCCAAAATAACTTGTGTGATATTCCATCATATGCCAGATGTCTATATTTAAAATAAGCTAATTGTGCAAATTGTGAATTGCCGCTTATAAGTTAATTGTCGATTTTGGCCAGTCAGCACAGAAATTGTTGATATATCACATCATGTTCAATATGTAAGTAATATCAGCAAGATCAAGTGTCATTTCATTACATGGTCGATCTGTAGTCACGATTTAGCTCTGCTTTTTGTCCACTGGCGAAATCGAGGCAATTTATAGTCTGATTTAAACGCTTTGGCTGTAGCCCTGATTCAGACCAGCGATTAGCAAAAAAGTGTTAAAATAGTTTTTTAAGACATTTACATTTTGTCATTTAGAAGACACTTTCATCCAAAGCGACAAAGAGTTCAGGGTGCAATAAGCGATATGTCATCCAGGAGCATACAATAGGTGCTAATACAAAGTTACTAGTTTCAACAAAAGCAAGACCACTACCTGTTGAGAGGGGTTAGTGTACATAAAAAAGTATTCACAGAAGAGATGGGTTTCAAGTAGTTTTTTGAAGGTTGTGAGAAATGTGGCTGAACGGACCGATTTAGGAAGAATGTTCCACCAGGAAGGAGTTGTGAAGGAGAATGAGCGAGAAAGCGATTTAGTGCCCTTATGAGAAGGTATTACAAGACGCCGCTCGTTTGCTGAATGCAGGGTTCTTGATGGGGTGTAGTGAAAAAAAGTGTGTGAAAGTGCAGATCCAGTGATAGTCCTGTAGGCAACCATCAGTGACTTGAATCTGATACAGGCTTCAACCGGTAGCCAGTGGAGAGAGATAAAAGGTGTGTCACCTTTTGGGCTGTTGGAAGACGAGGCGTGCTGCTGCGTTTTGAACCAGCTGGAGTGGTTTGATAGCCTTTGCAGGAAGACCAGCAAGGAGAGCATTGCATTGGTCCAACCTTGAGATTACCAGGGCCTGGACAAGGAGTTGTGCCGCATGCTTAGTGAGATAGGGTCTAACCTTTCTAATGTTGAACAAGGCATATTGGCATGATCGAGTTGTCTTTGCAATGTGACCAATGAAGGCATCATTATGACATTATCAAATGCAAGTAAACATTTAAAACATTTGAATTATACATTATTTATATTATATTTGCTGTCACATTACATTCATACATATTCTATAAAATAATTTTTCTGTCATTTTAACAAATTCAATAAAATGCATATACAATTCTTGATCGCTAGATGGCAACTGTAGCCCTTCTGACGCTGCGTCCAAAATCGCCTGCTTCCATACTATATAGTAATAGAAAATTAGTATGAGTCAGAAATAGTATGTCCGAAAACCTCAGTATGCAAACAGTAGGCGAGAAATACCTCCATGGTCTACTACTTCCTCCAAGATTCGTGAGTGTTGATCGGATGGACACTTATCTATCCCATGATGCCACAGGAGCTGAGCAATTGTCAAATTTCAAAAGTAAATCAAATAAATATAATGGAAAATTTAAAGGCGGACGTCCGTTTTTAATTTAAGTGCTAATAAATTAATTTCTTGTGACGAAATTATGTTTTTATCAATGCTCACATTTAGGTTATTGTTAATACATAATAGGTCAAAGAGCATACAGGTCTCATGTCCATAAAACATGGCGGATGGAGTACGTCCGAAATGTATTCATACTACTCTCACTCATACTATATAGAACGTACTGTTTTAACGATAGTTAGGTACTTATTCAAATTCAGTATGAGACTTCTGGCAGCCTTGAAAGTTAGTAGGATCACTGTTGCCAGATCTCGCAATAATGCATCTTTTGAAATGGGAGAGAGCATTTCTTGTTGGAGAGCATCGGACAAACAGCAAACGTGCTGCTGTTGTAGTTTTGTAAGGCCTATCTGTGTTTTCGTTTTGCTATTTGTTCATTATTTATCTACAATATTTTTTATCATGTGTGTAGGAACCCTAATATTTTTTGCAACTAATTTATCATTAAAGGTCCGGTCAGTAATATCTAGAGCCAAGGTTGCCAATGCAAATTGCAACCAACCGCTCACTTCACGCCTCTCCTCCCTTTCGAAACACTCGACATGAGGAATTACACGCAAGGGGACCAATGGTGTATGTAGATAGATAAAGCTCATTCTACGGTAATAAAAACATAACACTTCATTCTGTAAGCTCTTTAAACACATCTGAAGGCATAGCTTTGTATACTATGTTTTTTTTTATGTTTCATCCCAAAAATGTACTTGTTTGTACTTGTACTTGAAAGTTGATTTCAAAATCAAAATTGTGTTGTTTTTTACTCACCCACATGACGTTCAACATGTTTTAAGACCTCCATGTGTCTTAGGAACACGCTTAAAGTGCAAATGAGTCAAAGTGCTCTTGTGAACGCGCACCGTAGACTGACAAGAATATATCGATCCTTATTTTGTTTTGTTATTCACACATAATGTATTCTCGTTGCTTAAAATTTTGTAATTGAGCCACTATGAGTGGAGGGACCAATTTAACAATGTCTTTAGTACTTTTTTTGGACCTTGACAACAACTATAAACATGATGTCTATGAGGAGGCCTGGAAGCCTCAGATGTCCCCTAAAATCTTTATTTGCATTGCGAAGTCGCCGGGAGCTCTTAGAACACGTTCATGTGGGTGAGTAAAGAATAACACAATTTTGATTTTGAGATCAACTTTTCCTTTAAAATAAGTAAACCAACCAAAGGGTTAACCTTTTTGTTTGCTATTTATATGTTTTAGATTTATTATTTTAAAAAAGGTTGAATTTTATTTTGTCATTCTTTGTATTTTTCTGCTATCTTACATTGTTGTTGGTATTTTTATCATTATCATAATCAATAATATTGAACTGTTTTGTATTTATAACTTTTTATTCAGTCTTTGTCATGTTTTTATTTTTGTATTTGAGTTGTTAATGTTCTTTTTCTTAATAAAAGCTTTTGTTTTGATGAATAAAAATAATTATTTAGCCATTGTTCTAATAATTATTTAGCCATTGTTTTGTTTTCTATTAGATGTACAGTATATTAGTCGTTTATTAGCTGTCTTATTGATGACTGGTTTATTCTTAGGTAATGGTTAGACGTCTATTAGATTTTCACTGGCAGCCCAAATTGAGTCTTGTTTTAGCCTAGACCCATATTCACTGTCTATTAGACATATACAAGTAGTCGTTCAATAGCTGTCTAATTGATGACTAGTCTATTCTTGGTCTATAGTTAGACATCTATTAGATTTTCTCTGACAGCCCAAACTTTGCCTTGTTTTAGCCTAGACGTCAGGGCTGTGTTTGGATGGCTATTAGATGTCTTTTAGCAGCGGATTTGCTTGTTGGGCTCTCTCAGACATACTGTACACTAGTAGCGAACCATGACATTTAAACTTGGGCCCTCTGACACCAACACCAACCTTAATCATTTATTATTTACTATTGCTTGGTCATTGTTAAATTCCACAGCTAGACCTCTATGTCACAGCTGAAAGAAAATGAAGCGCAGACAGATCAGTGCCATGTATGGCATCACGGTATTATGAGAGCAGACATATATGATCTAGAATTTATTTTTATAAAAAATAATGTAAAGTTTTTAAATATGACTGTTTGCTCTTGCTATACACAAACACATGCTCTATTACAAGCATACTTATTCCCATCTGCTGAGAATGATAATGCGGGTGGTTTTGTGGCATGGTTCTATCTGACACTAGGTCACCCCACAATCCTCCTGCACATTTCAGACAGGAAGTAGCATCTAGTGTTTTTTTGACACTTCCTCCACGGTCAAACTATCTGGGATAGACAGACACCACTGAAAGAACCACGCCCACATACAAACACAATGCTAGAATTTTATAGTCTAATCTAATAAACACTGCATATAGGAATTTATAGTGTGTCTGATATTTGACCTGTGTTTTGACTTGCATAACCTTTTATGTTTTGCTTATAGTCAATGTTTTCTTGTAAAGCTGCTTTGTAACAATGAAAATTGTAAAAAGCGCTATATAAATAAAGCTGACTTGACTTGACAATGTACTGCTGCACATGTTTGACCACGGGTAAAAAAAACTTGAAATTATATCAGAAATTTATTACCCAATGAACCATTTGCAAAGGTCATACTTGGTTGAGAAGTTAAAGTCAATAATAAGAATTTAATTTAGTCTTAAGACTAAATGAATGTGTGAGCTGGCTTAACTGAAAATGACTTGCCCTGACAAATCTTAAAATATGTCAGTGCCATTGTTTTATCTCAGTATGCACACCAGTAATGGGTTTTCTTTTCTAAGGAATTTTTATAAAAGCGACTTACATATTCTAATTTAACATATTTAGGCATAGTCCTCTACCCTGATTTACTCTAAGCCTAGTCTGTAAACCGAGCCTAAGAGTTTTGACTTCAAAGTGAGTATAATAAAGGTACCTTAGGAATACAAAGATTCACAAAGGCTTGTAAATCTGCAGAAGACAAGTGGGTTGGAAGAAAAAATTGATGGACTACCTTTTTGAAATATTTGATCATATACTGTATACAAACATGCAGAGAGGGTCCAAATAGTTGAAGGGATAGTTCATCCAAAAATGAAATTCTGTCATGAATTACTTAGTTGTTTCAAACCAGTATGCATTTATTTGTTTGGTTGAACACAGATTTAGATATTTGGATGCTTGTAACCAAACAGTTCTTGGACTGACTACCATAGTAGGAAAAATGACAGTGGTCAAAAGTGCCCCAGTGCTGTTTGCTGTCCTACATTCTTCAAAATATGCACAAGAACTGTTTGGTTATAAGCATTCTTCCAAAATATCTTTCTCTGTATTCATCAGAACAAAGAAATGTATACAGAATTATACAGGAACAACTCGAAGGTGAGTAAATTATGACAGAAAGCAAAAATTTGGGTGAACTGTCACTTTAACGCATTACAGACTGTTTGAAAAAACAAAGGAGTTGTGAGGTTTAGTCACTTTTTAATACTTTTCATCGGTAACTTATTTGCAACGCCCACAAACAGGCGTAAAGCAAGGCCAATCGTAAAAATTTATGAAAACATTCTAAAAATTCCGACCTACAGCAACTATTTAAAATTCCACAGGTGCAAGTCTCATTTATTACAACAGACCTTATACCACAAACATATCATCAGTATTCAAACAGCAACACTCTTTGACTGCCTTTACAGGAATGCATAAATAGGCTCTTGATGACACAATATCTCATAGTCTGATGCAACTGTAGTACTATGCTAAAAATGCTGCTTTATTGTGAAAATGGCAACATGGCATAATGAGGGTGCATAACGGCAAAAGTCAGGATGGAGCTGACAGGGGCCTAACCTTACCCCACATGTAGCCTTATAGGTGCATTTCTGAGAAATTCTATTGATATTTGAAATCGACACCCAAACAAACATATGTCTCCTGAAAACAAACAAACCTGTCTTCATTACTCTCTCCTTCCCCATCATGAGCAGATTCCCATTTCATTGCTGCTGAGAGTGTTGTTTAGATCGGTTCAATTGTCCAATTGTCAGTCACATTCTTTTTATCAAATCAGACATCTATATCTATCAAATATTCAAACTGTCCAATTGTTTGTTTGAGTGTTTATTTCCATTTTCACCAGCATATCAGAAATCACATACTCCATCTTTATGATCATCACGCCTAGCTCCGCCCTATCTTCACCTGAAACTGTTGTCATGTATGTCTCTGCACTTCTAAAGGTAGATGCTATTGTTTGAGAAAGTAAAGATTATGGATTCGTACGAAAGGGTATTGAAGGAAATCAAATGGAGAAGAAGGACAGAAGAAAATAAGAAAAAGAAGAAAATACAGTCCTCACCAGTTCAACTGATCCATAGTGTTTCCGGCTGAACTCTCCTCTCCTGCATCCAAGATCCTCTGAAGCTGAGCTGCAACACAGAGTATATAACCATTCAGACCAATTTTTCAAAGGTTACACATAATAATGAATGTGTTGCAAATCTGTTCTGCAGAAAAAAAACAGTGCAGAGCTTCTCACATCTTAAAGGTGCTTTGTATAAGGTATTAGGATCTATTGACAGAAATGCAATTTAATGTACATAACTATGTCTTAAGAGGTGTACAAAGAACTTACATAAAGAAGTGTTATGTTTTTATTATCTTAGAATTTCTATCTTCATACACCGCGGGTCCCCTTACATGATATTCTCCATGTTGTTTCTACATTAGCCCTAAACAGACTAACTGATCTAAAGAGCATTTTTCGCAAATATGTTAACTCCTTCGGCAAAGAAGTGGAAACGCAACAACATGTTTGTGCTTGGAAAGGGATGGGTGGAGTGAGGCAGTGACCTATTTGTTGCAATTTTCAACCTCACCACTAGATACTGCTAAAATCTTCACATTGCTCCTTTAATGACATGCAAAATGTGCTTTAAACACTATTAAATATAAATGTGTATACAAGTAATTCAGCATGCACATAAATTAGAACTAAACAGCATTTTCACTTAAAAATCCTTTTAAATTAGAAGATTTGTTTTTAATCTCTGTGTTGGCCTTGATGCCATATTTATGGTAGTATGCTTATAAAAACAAAACAGACTTTTATCAACATAAGGTTTAAACCATGTGCTAAACCTTACAAACATTTGGAGGAACACTGGAGGAAATGTTTCTGTTAAATTCAGAATAACAACCCTGAAGAAAACCTGAAGACATTAAAACCTCTCACGCCCCAAATGATGCGGTTTTGTTTCATTGATACAATACGTCAACAGTGGAACTTTAAATCTTGATTGTTCATCATGGTTATAAAAAAGAATAAGAATAAATTCAAAGATGTCATTCATGTTGTTGGTATAGTAACAGCATGTTTACAGCAGTATGACACAAGCCAATTTAAATGGAGAAGTTTTCTTGAAATAGAATATAATGACGACAGCAGTGGTGCTCCCGCAGATGACTGTGTTTGTAATTATGATAGTAATGACAGCTCCAGCATGACTTAAAGGGATAGTTCATCCAAAAATGAAAAATCTGTCCTCATTTACTCACCCTCAGGTTGTTTCAAACCCCTATACATTTATTTGTTCCAATGAACGGAGACAAATATATATTTGCAGAATATTAGCAATTTTCAGTTATATGGACATCATCCACTACTATGGTAGGATAATTTTTTTCTGTTGAACACATAATGAGATATTTTGAACGATTTAGGAAAACTACCATTTAATTTCAATGATGCCCCGGATCTGAAAATTACTAACCTATCTTTCTCTGTGTTCATTGGAGCAAAGCAATTTATACAGGTATACAATTAAATAAGGGTGAGTAAATGATGACAGAATTAAAATTTTTGGGTGAACTATCCCTGTAATTATTTTCAGGATTATTTACTAGTGATATTGCAAAACCAAATATCAAGCATGTTATGAAACAGCTATAATGATTTAGCGATAATGATCTTTCTAGAAATCAGGTTTACAATTATGTCAAGGTTCATTCTTTAGACATTTGTTATATGGTACGTTCTGATAAATGACCCGCAAAGAAGCTAAAGCTGCTGGATCTCGATAAAGAATACTGCACTCATTAAGAATAAACCTTCCCTTAAATAGACCAAACTTTGTCATTTTGCCAAAGCAACAGCATTATTAACATAGATAAATAAACCATCACTCTAACAAGAGATCCATAAATTCCCTTTGAGGATAGGCGTGTGAAAAAAGTTATAACAGATGGTATCGGTGATGACACATTCAAATATGGTATAAGAAAAGTGAGAGATTCAACAAAACACTTGACTATTTTACATGAAAGATTTAAACGGCTGATTTGTACACTTTTTTGGACCTAACAGAACTACTCACTGCCTTTGTGCTTAATAGGAATGAATGTTAGCAAATCCAAAGGAATTCACTTAACATTTATGCATTGGTCATTGTAACACTACGCAATGCTCTATCAACTGAAACTGCAGATGTGCAAACGCAATATCTTTCTAACTACCTGCATTAGTATCAACAGGTTGACATGTCATCGTGTGGAAGCGTCATTATCTTGAGCGACCAAAGCCTCTCGGATGCTCTGCGGTGTTCAGGAAAACCACCTGCTTCACTGTCAGATTTCCCACATTATAATCGCCACCTCATACACTGCCTGAAAACAAACCCTAAATCAATATTTAGGTCATCCTCCCTTCTGTCAAAGAAAACCCTTGTATTTACGATGACAGCAGCCGCTGTAAAGTGGCGCGCACTGTCCAGTCTACCGTGAACCGAGAGGAATTAACATGAATAATTGACCGAGTTTCCGTTTGTTCCGCATACTATAGTAGTTACATCATACAACAGAGTGGGAAAGTATACAACGTCGCGTGTCTTAGCCGGATAAAACATTATAGCGACTATAGTAAACATAAAACAAATACATTGTATCTATTCAACAAAGCTTCTGTAATGTGGCGTTGAAGCAATATGATATCACACTCTTAAAGCTTTACACACAATCTATACAAAATACGTTGAAGGATTAATGCTTTATTTTCCATGTGTTTATTGATCCCTCTTGGCAGGGTGCAGCTTGTTGCACATTTTCAAAGAGACGCGACGAATCCCCAGTTATTAAATTACTGCAATGACTGGAGCATTTGTATTCACAGCACATCACCTGATTTAAAACATCTAAATGTAAATATGCGTGCATAATATACGTCAACGGTAACTATACGTGCTCTGCAATATAATGTATATCTCACTGTGTGGATTTACCGTTGGTTGAAATTCAACAGTTTGTTGGTTGCGAAGTCTGCACCACTCATGGCCCCATGCGATGTTACAGGATTCTCACCCGCAGTCCAAGTTTACCTCGCTCTTATTCTCGTCTTTCACACAGCTAGAGGATTAATAGCCATCATTGTCCCTAAAGATGCGCATGCCGCTGCATAGCTTCATTGCCTTTAATGCGCGTGTGCCTGTCCCTTTCTCAATTCACCTGATGGACGCAGTGGACACACCTCGAGCGTAACTGAACATTTAAGAAACAGATTCTTGTAGACTGGAGTCCCCCTCACGGCCGCGCGCTGCTCGTGACAGCGAAAGCTTGTTAACCGCATATGCTCCCCCCCCCTCTCTCTCTCTCTCTCTCTTTCTCTCTCTCTCTCTCTCTCGGTGTGTGTGTGTGCGTCTAACCAATTTCTGTGGAATACTTCTTTTTAATTTCATTTGGTGCAAAGCGAATAAGAAAAGGGATAAAGAATGTGATTTAAAGGTCTGCATTCACTGAGGTCAATCCTAAGCATTTTTAAGTAGCAAAATGTCCTTCCATATCTGTTAGCTTCACTGTCAACATCATTTTTGAGGCATTTACACAGCTATCTGTGAGCACTGAACGCTACCTAACACTGAACTCTATCCAAGAGGCCTACACCATGCTGTTGAACCAGACAGCTCCTCATTCAAACAGTATAACCACATTTATTTCCATTGGGTTGTATTGCAAAAAGCACACATGTTTGTGTGTGCAGTACGTTTCTACACGCATGTTTTAACATCTGTTTGTTTTCACGGACATCGCAATTCAAACTAAGGAACATCCTTTCTCCTGTGTGTGGCTCTTCCAGACATTGTTTTTTGCCCTTCTGATCGCATAACCTTCACTCTTCTTTACACTGCCCCGGGTCTAGACATAATCCTTCTCTCTAGTACAGAAGTGAGAGGCATGATGAGGTCATTTTGCAGACAATAAGCTTTTCTTCTCTCGCTGTCTGATGATGTCACACACTCAGGCACATCTGCATGGCTGCTGTGTTCGCTATCATCCTTCACCTGCACACCACCAGTAACTCTTTAAATGCTAGAGAGTTTGAGAGAGAAAAGTCGAGATTACGAGACGCCTGAGTATATTAAGGAATATGTGAATCCTGGGATTTGTGGTTGGGTAAAATGTTTATTTCCTGCTGTTTATTGCTCAACGTCTGAATTAGCTGAACACAACATTATCGATAAACAACAAAGGCATGCAGGCACAAATTCAAACACAAAAGTAATACGAGCAGCATGTCTTTAGTCCCTCCCAGATGACATCACAAAGAGTAATGGAATGATACTCCATAGGTAATAGCCCCCTTAGCTATGAATACGAAACCTAGCGTAGTCCGTGTAAAGAGAAAATTAAACTATTTACAACTGGAAATGTACATATAAAGTCAAGCCATGCATGTGGTGTTTGTTTGCTTGAGGTTTTGTTTCAGGTGTGTGTGTGTGTGTGTGTGTGCACAAGCTTTTTGTGTGTGTGTGTAACCTAAACTCCTTTGTCTCGAGGCTTGTGGGTTTTATGGCATCTAATGAAATGTGCGGTTGAGCACCTCATTGTCAATGTAAGAGTTCAAATTACAGATGAAGTAATGACATACAGCTCCACATACACACACTTAACAAAATAACGCAAGCAAACACTGAAGTGTAAAAATTAACTGTTACAAACAATCACCTCTTTAAACTAAGGCAGCCCATGCAAATCAAAACGCGGATGCCTGCAAACAATAGACGGCTACATTTTAACCATATAAGAAATGTAAAACTATAGGCACTTAACAGTAAACATACAGCTTTTTAGTTTTTACCTCATTCTATGCATTTTATCACGCTGTGTAATTTTATATTTTATTCAATTTTTGAAGTACTTTTGTAATACGCTCAAATCCGTAAAATTACAGAAGACTAAATAATTTACAGAAGAAAACATGGCTATATAATTTAGATTTTTTTACGGGAATAATTTTAGTCTATTTTTGAAATACAGCCCAAACCAACAAATTACAAAGATTGCAAATTTACAAGAAAAACTGATAAAACCATGTTATTTTACAGAATATTTGTTTACAGAAACTGTATATTTTTACACTATGTTTTTTACAGTGCAGAAACACAATCTGATGTTAAAGGTGAAATGTTTAGTTTTAGTTCATCAACTAAACTGCATAAAAGACACATCTAAATACTTTCCTCGTCTGTCATCTTTTCTTTTCTCTCCGTTTTGGCCTTCCGTCCACGCCAAGACAGTGTTTGTTTTTTAGAAACGCCCTTCAAAGTGGATATATTTAAAAGTGGTGTTTTTGCGTTGTAGTGTGGACTATTAAAACTGAGGCTTTTGAAAACTAAACAAAATATTTATCGTGAGGTGACAGTTTTTGTCTCCTTGCAGTTTGATAGCAGTAATGTCAGTTTGTGCATTCAGATTGCTGCGACATTTCAAAGAGGCGGAAAGTAAATAAATGCCTGACAGAATTGTTGAAGCGTCTTACATTTTACTCATGTGCAGTACATGGATGGAAGCTTTTTTCGATTTTTCAGTTTTGTTGTGCATCTTTTGGAAAGCAGCTGAAAGTGCTAATGCGGATGAAGCGCATTTTTTAAATGGAAATTTTGACCTTTTTAATGTATCCGGATTAGTGTAGATGTAGTAAGAGTATGTAGCATGTTAATTACTCATGATCGTCTGTTATTCAATATTATGAGTAAATTACATTCCTTACCTTTAAGGTTAATAACTTGCAAGTACAGGTTTAAAAAAGCTTATTTCTCTGAAATGATTAACATTTCATTTTGCTGTCAGGCTGTCATATGTAACACTTTAATTCATGTGGTTGATTAAATAAATGTTGATTACATGTCAAATAAAATAAATATATATAAATAGTTAAATTCTATAACTCATTTTAATATTATATTTGACATTATTAGTGCTTGCTAGTGTAAAAAAGATACAATAATATACACTTGCATAAATCGTAATGTTTGTATGTTTGATCCAGTTTGGAATGAACATAATCAGATTTTTTCTGAGAGGGACACAAGTAAAGACCTCTATTCAATAAATATTTCGTCCACACAAATTGCTCAACCAAATATTTACTGTAAACATAATCCTATTTAGAACCTAACACATTTAACTATTTGAATTAACGTGTGAAAAGTATGAGAATTGCTGTGATTAAAAATGTCATCGACTGACAGCCCTAATCTGCATACAAAATTAAATGTGTGCTTGTAGTTGCATATACAGACAGATAAACTGTTAACATCATACAAATGTATATCTTTGTTAATAAGACAAGGACAAGACATTAAAGACACTTTAGAAAAAATGCATTATTTTAAATCAGCATCTGATTTAAGATAGCTTCTGTATATATATATTTTATCCAATTAAATCTTACCTTCTGGTGCTTTGATGATTTAAGCAGATCATGAGTGACTTTCTGCCTCAGTGACCTCGTGGGGGTTACATAAAAAATCTCAAAATGTCAAAGCTGGAGTCCTCACAAAGGTTAAAAAATGCCGATCCTCTTTCCAAAGGTAAAAGCATTATTAAAGTCCTTGATGCCCTTCAACCGAAACCACTTCATTTGTTTTGGTAAATCAGCGATGACCATCAGCATCAGAGTCCCTCTAAAAATCTGCTATTTGAATGAGTATTTGTCTTGTTTACTCAACTGTGTGCCTGCGTACCTGGGAACCAAATATGTTCGGTTGGAAAAGCCTGTAATGCCACACCACTGACCCTCTGTTCTCTCTCACATACACACCTTTAGGAAGCAAAGATCGAGGGGGCCTAAAATCACATGAACATATTGTGTGTTTGCTTGCCAAGGAACAGACTTAAGCACAGCAAGATCTTTCCCCACATAGATCAGCCTTGATGTAAAACACCCTCGCTGACATCGTACTAAACATACAGTACATAGCGTTTTACAATATCAAGACAGATAGATCAATAGATATTCTACACAAAACTTGTTTTATCAGGTTTGTAATCGAAGAAGATAAGAAAGACCACATTTGACTAGATAGGACAGCAACCTTTTCGCTTTCATACTGAAGCACAAAGGATTTGACGAATCACCACCCCGACACTAACATGCACACATATATGCATGCACACACATAGGTTAAATCCTTTGATTATGATAAAGAGTGAGGTCATTCCTCATGTGTGCATCTGACAGGGTGACATTTTCAAAGCCCAGACTGCGAACCGCTGGTATTTTAGAACAGATCAGACTAGTGACAGAGGTTAGGGCTAAACTTCCCTTTGGGAATATTTTTTACCAAAGCAAATCTTAATAAATCTGAGCACGATGACTGAAAACAGCCAAAATCAATCTCGTATAATTTATCAAATATCTTTATTACACGGCTATGTTGAATACTTAATTCTGATTGGTCAGTTGCAGAATTGCAACGTCTGTAATTTCTCTGATAACAATCGCTAAAACTGATAATGCACAACTATTTAACATATATGAGATTATATAAAAAAAATATTACATCAAATTGGTTCAGTTGGTTGTTATAAACCTCTTCAGGGTGTATTATTAGACCTCTCTGCTTCACATCAGGGTTTATTGTGCCATAACAACCACATGGAGGTGCATTATCCTTACATGACATAACAATTGCTGTATTTTAAATTTGTGTAGGCCTACCTGTGCAAATGTACTGGCTCAAGTTTCCAGCCACCATTTACTATATAGCCTAAAAGGCTAGTTCATCCAAAAGAGAATATTCTGTCATCATTTACTCACCCTCTTATTATTTCAAATCTATATTACTTTTTTTTCATTTTGCAGAACAAAAAAGAAGATATTTTTCAGAATGCCGGTAAACAGACAGTGACGGTACCCATTCATTGTATGGATGGTACCCATTGTATTGTATGAACATAATACAAACATAAGTAAATGGATATCATGGCTGTTCGGTTTTAAAACATGCTTCGAAATAGCTCCTTTGGTGTTCTGCAGAAGAAAAAAAGTAATGTATTCGAGATAACGGAGTTAAGAAAATAAACAAAAATCATTTTAAGACAGGGTAAAGCCCTTTTTTAAATTGCAGTAGTTAGATTGTGTCTTAAGGTTCTGTGTCAATTTGTTATGTAAAAATGCTTTTTGGTGAGGCTTAGTTTTGTATTCCCCACAGTATATATGTAACGAAGACCAGCGAGAGAGTGCTATGCCCTAGAACCTCACTCCCCGACCAATGAAGGTACTCTAGCGACACACGCTTGTGACTGGGGTCTTTAGCCTCCTCGTCAGAGCGCCCGTCTCCCATCTGGATTGATGCTGGTTTGAGGGCCGCACAGAGCGGGGCGAGTAGGACCAGTAACAGTGGTGCCGTGACCCAGATGGGAGTGAGAGGGGAGAATGTAACGGAGGCCAGCCAGAGACTACTGTTGGAGTAAACCTTGCTCCCCACACCAACAGATGTGCTCTAGCCACAAACACTGGAGGCTTTGATTGACTGTGATTGAAGGGAAAGCTCTTATAGATCTGTGACTCCCTGTCTGAAAGAGCGATCGATAAACTTGTGGCTAATAACTGTATTTGGTGATACAGTTAATTTGTCTGTTGTTTTGTAGACTATTTTTTCCCAGTTTTTTATGTGAATTACTGTATATATTAGCAGCTTTATTAGCTGTTGGGGTGGTTGCCATTTTCCAAAAAAAATTAATTTATTGTCTTTTTAAAAATCTCTACGTAAGGAATTTAGTTGAGTCGACTGATGTGTTCGGTGAGTTATTTGCTCGTCCCTGAAATGTTGCTATAAAGATTCTACTCGTTTTCGTTTACCTTGCAGCCTTATTCAAGATGGGGGATAGTTCACCCAAAAACGAAAATCCTGCCACCATATTCTCAGCCTCAAGTTAAGTTCAACACAAAATTGACTACCATAGTAGTGTCCCAGAACTGTTTGGGCATAAACATTCTCCTAAATATCTTTTCTGTGTGTATTCAGCAGAACAACAAAATCTACACAGGTTTGGAACAAATTATGACAGAATTTTCATTTTTGGGTTAACTATGCCTTTAAAAATTATTTTAGTTTTATTCCTTGTTGTGTCTACATCAGGGTACACAAAAGTATAAGTCAACAGACAGTACAAAGAGTCAAGTCTATTGCAGTTCAATAACTGATTCAGCATTTGTATATAAACCCTTAATTTCACAAGCTGAAACACCAGTGTGTTTCAAATATTACACCACTCTGTCCTCTACTGGTAACTAGTGTCTATTGCAGAACCAAAGACCTACATTGGTAGACCACTATCAACAAACATCCTTTGATTTACATTTACAAAGATGTTGTCTTTTAAATTAAGGGCAAATGTTTACAGAAAAAAAACAGATCCAAAAACGGCAATATCTGAGAAAGATTTTAATGCGTATAAGAATTGTATACAGAATATTGCAACAAAGAATCTACAATAATAATCAATACTCAATAATTACTACCAATTGCACAAATTGTTTTGTGGGATGAATGTGATGTTTTCATTTTCAACTGAAGATAATGAAACACAGCAATTTTTAATTTTTATGATCAAGCTTTATGTTTGTTTTTAATATTACAGTTACTTAATAAACCATATAAAACAACTATTTATCCGCATACAAACATGCATACATACTGCATAACTACCAGCCTTACACTGTGTCTACACCGGACCCGGAGCGATGACACTTGGCTTGTTCTAATGGAATTTTAAAATTAAAAGGGATTCTAATGCATTCTACTGTCTTTTGTCTCGTCCGGTGTAGACACCATGTTCCATTATTGCTTTATTCCCTGACCACCAGATGGGGCCAGCTGTAAAACTATAAAGCCTATTGGATCAGCATAGTTTTTCAGGAAAAAGAGCAAGAGTAAAGTACATGAATCGACCTACTAGGGTTTTTATACAAATGACAAAAGACCAATATGCACATAATGTATGGGTCTTCTATAAAATATATTTGCGTTTATTCAGATACTGTACATACAGTATACACCTCCATTCTGCTAAATACAAAAGAAGATATTTGGAAGAATGTTAGCATTACCGCAGTTTACAATGGTAGTTAATGATGCCCCAGAAATTGCTAACATTCATTAAAATATCTTTATTTGTGTTCAACAGAACAAAGGAAGACTTGTACAACTTGACTGTGAGTAAATGGTGACCGAAGTTTTCATTTTTGGATGAACAATCCCTTTAACTTCAAATGAACAGCATAACCCTTGACCCAGTGGCCACATTTCTCACGTTGTATCCCTTATTTGATCAAACAGGACGTAACCTTTTGAAAAAAACTTTATATAAACCAATGCAAAGTTCACTCTCTATCATAACACAAAATCCAGGCGCCCCAGGGCACCATATTTACACTACACACACCCAGCGAGAATGCCCTTGAGGCGGAGAGCAAACCGCTCGTATTTTAAACAGTGCTCCGACCAAACTCCAAAATGCTCCATCCATCTTACGCTGGGCACGTTCCAGAGCTGCTATAACAGGAAGAAAGCCTTTTCGAGTGACTCTTCCTGAAGCGAAAAACGTTAATGTGTAGGTATGCATCTTTAAACCTTAAATGGAAGCAGATGTGTGCGGAATGAAAGTTTACATAGGACTGTAATCAGAGCGGGACTCTTTTTATTCCTCTGCCTGATTTCCTTCTATTTTCCTCGGCAAATGGAGAGGTTGTGCTAGCGTCAAACGGGCCACACAGCTGGGAGTGATTAGTGTTAGCTGTAGTGCTAGTATTATCAGACTGGTATGGCAGTCGGCTGCCCAGAGTACAAAAAAAGTGTGTGAGAGAGAGAGAGAGAGAGAGAGAGAGAGAGAGAGAGAGAGAGAGAGAGAGAGAGAGAGAGCGAGAGAGAGAGAGAGAGAGAGCGAGAGAGAGATGGCTATTTCTGAAAAGAGCCGGAACAATTTAAACTGTTCATTACTCCCTCTAATGATCTCTTAGCAGGCACTCTCCAAAAGGATTCAGCTGAGATTAATAAAATAGAATAGTTTCATACTCAGGTTACTGGATGACCCCACAGCAAGAGGTCACAGTTTGTGTTTAGCTGCTTGCATTCACACTCTGTCATGCACATTTTCTGTACTCCTAATGTGTTATCTCCACCCAAACACATTTTAAACTCTCTCATTATCTCTATCAATTATTATTGTGCAGGATATAAACTGTTGCTATGGTAATGAGGTCTTAACCTCAGAAGGAAACTTAAAGGTATAGTTCACCCAAAAATGAAAATTCTGTCATCAACCGAACAACAGTGGTACCCACTGACTTGCATGGGTTTTGTGTTCATACAATAGAAGTTAATGGGTACCGCTGTTGTTCGCTTAACAAAGGTTCTTCAAAACATCTTCTTTTGTGTTCTGCAGAACAAAACAAGTCATAAAGGTTGAAAAAACAAGAGGGAAATGATGATAGAATTTTTATTTTGGGGTGAACTGTGCCTTTCAGACGAAAATTTTAAACAGCAGCAATCTGTTTACCTCACGAGTCCCTGTGTTTTTGTTACCGTGTCGAGTTTCCATGTTGGGATTGTCTTTAACATCTAAGACATCTAAGTGACATCACTTTGAACTAGTGCCAGTTTTTCTCTCTCCTGTTTCCTTCCAGCTGCTTTTACAGAGATCCTAGTATTTTCCAGGAGAAGGTGGGCAGTCCACCATTAGTGCTGCTCTTTCGTGGCAGCGATACAAATGGGCCAGGTAATGTGAAACCAACCGTCGAATCCACAAGAAAGGCATCTGTACTGTAGCTGCTTGTGGAAAGAAAGAAATGGCTATAAAAGGCTTTTAGTTTCTATTACCACATTAATTACTGTAGCTTTTGTTATTGTATTATTTCAGTTCTCTAATGTGGTGTTTGGTTAAATCATAAATATAGTGAATCTTGTTTAAGTAGTAAATAGTGGTGAGAAAACATGTCTGGAGGAAGATATTGGAATTAACTAGTAGTTGCCAACATTGATTTGCAGTTTATTACATTGGATATGGTTTTCTTTTTCTTTTTGGAGGAGTAGAATACAAAACAAAATAAACAACAGACTTCTGTAAATTTTGAATGATGTTGAGAAATAAAGTCCCATTAGAGGTGTTTATTCCTAAGAGGAGGCAACATGGATGGTACATGAAAGTAAAAAGACCTTGAAACCGAAGAAAAGAAAGAAAGAAGGGGTTTGTAACTAAAGAATAGACTTTTGTATAAATAGAATAAAAACGAGAGAATGCCCCACACCAGACGTATCAGCAAAACATTAGATAAAACAGCAACATGTAGTCAACAGTCTACACCAGTTTCACTGCACACATTGAAATCACATCAGACAAACATGTGTTTGTGTGTATGGGTTTGTGTGTGGCCCTTTGAAAGTACTGAATGGTTATTTTATAATTCCCTGCCACTTGAGACAAAAATGTTTTCATCTCTTTGCCAGCACATGATTAGGGATTTTCATCAAAAACATTGCCTGAGCATAACATGTCTGTCTGCTGGAGTCATTTGTAGCTTATCTGGGAATCAGGTACTTTGTGGGTTATTCATCATGGGAAAGGATTTGTGTTACTTTAGGTACATTTCATGGCTTGAACTAACCTTGTCAGCACATGCAATATCACTGATCAAGTGCAAAGTACGTACTGTTATATAAACCTTTTTGTTTTTAAAAGACGTAATTCAGACATGCAGAGTTTTCAATGTCACATTAATTCCCCAAATACACTTTTAAAAACACATCAGATAAACATCCCTATGACATACAGCATATAACTCATAAATCATCGTGAACGTGTTATACAATTCATTAATGCAATGCACATTAAATGCAAAACGAAAACTAGTATTGTATTTTTCTCAGCGTGACTGTACACAGTCTCCACCATAAAGGTCCCAAGGCAGGCGATAGGCCATGGAGGGGTGTGACCTGCGCATCCCTCTCTCTCTTTCTCTCTCCCACAATGTGCTTGACACACAGACACACTCTCGCTCATTGCTTCTTGCGTGTGTTTGTGTGAATGACATCGACGTGGTACCACTAATGAGGAACCTTTGCTAAGCTTTGGTAACCCTGCTTTCATAACCTGAACATAAAGAGACCACATACTATAGAAACCCCTGAAAATTAGACTACTCGTGTGTTGTAGATATAAGAACAACGGGTCGATACGTGTGCGAGATGCTGCAAACCCGTTTCTTCACTGTGTTTCTTTGAAAAAAGTGCTGCGCATCCATAAGCCTTTTAATAAACTAGCATTAAAGATACAGCGCTCTGAGTGCATCTCCTTCTCATATGGAATACCAGGAGCACCCTCTGGACTGATCCAGGGGAATCCCGATGGTTGAGTGGGTTAGTGCCGTTAGGAGGCTGATGGCTTGGACTTAATGGACCATGACGAGCGTTTGCGCTCTCACAAACCACAATCCCTCCGAAATATGCCCATCGACAGCCTTAAGACCCATATGCCGCTGGTCCACATCAAATCCTTTTCAGGCTCATCCAAAAACAATCAGAGTAAAATGCCCCGAAATCTTAGAAGCATGCACACTGCTGTCATAATTTGCAACCCGACCATCCGGTAACCGGATGATGCGGTGTTCTCCAAATGCCCACTCCTCACATAAAACCCATTCCCCTCATTTCAACTCACCTCGTTATTTCGAAACTGCAGCCTTTCCTGAGTAAAAGGGCTCTTTTCCGCATGATCCCTGCGTTCTCTCGCCCCAAGTACATGTTAATATCCGAATTCATTGTGGTTGATAGCAGGGCGCACTTAAATCACCGGGTCCTGACTGCACGGGTAGACAGACTGAAGCAGCGCCACCGCTGACGACGATGATGCGGCTCTGGACCGCGTTTGGCGAATGGAGAAACGGGAGAGAGCGCACAAAGAGAGAGAATGGGAATATGAGATCAACAGCGGGTCCTCCTACACGGGAAACGAAAAGTGGGCCTGCACACACTTTCTGGGGCTAAAGACAAAAATGATTTAAGTTGATAAAACGTGCACAATGCTGGGGAAACACTTCTCTAACTCCATCCACACCGGCTGCTTTGGATTGAAAGTGCAACGACACGCCAAAAATAGTCGATATAATCTCTGGCTCGATCCCCCCGTTCTCAGTTCTTATGGGACGTGTGTATCGGATCTGTAACGATCAGTAATACACCACTCCAGCCGGAGAGTCTGCGCGGTCCTAATGTCTACCCAGAAGAATGGAAGAAAATGCTTTTTATAGGGCGGCGACTAATGAACGAACCTCATGCACCGACATTTTTCTATATGAGAACATCTTTGAGAAGACGCTGTTATCTGTTCCTTTACTCATCTATGACAGACATAGTTACCGGAAAAGTACATCCAAACATGAATAAAAATGTATATTTGACGCTCATGTCACTCCAAACCTGTATGACTTCCTTTCAGTGCATGAACACAAAATATATTTTGAAACATTACCATTATGGAGAACCTTTCTCAAAATATATTGTTTGTGTTCCACAGAAGAAAAAGTCATATGCATGTTTTGGATGAACTGTCCAAGTACAATAAAAACTGCACTGAAACGATTATGACATGTCCTCAGTTTTGTCTATTTTAGTTGTGTCGAATCAGATATACACAACATAGTTCTTAACATCACAATGGAAAGGACAAAACTCCCTAAGATGTTTAGATGAAGAGGGAGAAAAACCTTGAGAGAAGCCAGATGGGGGAGCCCAACCTCTTCTGGCACAACAAAGTACAAGAAATACCACACTGCCAAATAGTTACATAACGTGATACTAGTAAACGTAAATGTTCTTTGAATTAATCATTGATATGAACTAACTGTATTGTTGCAACCAGATATAAAGAGACAGGATAGATTCTACCCCTCTCTTTGCAAAAATATGCCAGTGTGAAAATTTGTTTGTTGGTAAGCTACATATGATGAGATGGTATTGTAACTCGAATTTTTCTAGTGCTATTTAAAAGGAATTGATCCATTTTGACCATGCACGTAATTTATCTGAAATTGTTACACATGCATTCTACGAGGGTTACTGGAAGAATTGTCGGAGCATGACTCATTTTTGCTTATGGGCAACAAGACTCATTTTCAAAGTTTAGATGATTTAGCTAGTATAAAAGCACTTGAATGCCTTAGCTGTTTTGTAATGATTACAGTCATGTCAACAAAGCTTGACTGGTTTTGACTCACACTGGACATGGATATAGACAGATAAACAGAAACAGTGAGGCCAGCTGTGATCCACTTGACGTAGTGGTCACAGTACAGTAATGAAAGGCATTTGAACAAATAGAAAGGACAGAAACACATGCAAAAGAACAGGACGACAGTAACACCCAACAAACTCTATAATACTATGTATATTTTTTTGATAAAGAGAGAAATATGGTGTCCACTTTTGCCATGTATGGACTGTCCAGATGGTAATACTGTGTACATTTCCTTAACTGAAGGAGAATGTGTGGAGGAGAATGTGCATCTGTGTGTAGGCCTTGGCTGGGTAACGGCATGTTGATTTCTCTGTTTCTCAACATCAACAGGACTCCTTCATGTGTGCGTTGTGTGCTATAATGGCAGAGAAGAGATAATGTTATTATTTTGTGAGGTAATATCATTATGGTTCTTTTTCTCAAAAATGATAATGTTTATTTATCTAGAATCACAATGACATTAGTGCATACTGATAAATTTTGGCTTCGCATGCTGTTTTCTGCTTCCAATCAGTGGTATTCTTCTATAAGGGGCTGTCTAAATAGCACAAAGAGATGGGGGGTTGCTAGCAAACAAAAAGAATCACCATTCATGTATTTGACAGAGGGTTGCCCTGGATACGTCACGTCTTATCAGCTGATAATAAATGTGACAGTATTCATGAACATTTTGGGTTACATCTTGATTAGCTGTAATGGGACCACCAGAACACAGACGATGAAATAACGGAGAGAATAGACCTAAATAAAAACATTCCATTCTTTAAGCAGAACAAATGTCTGTAAATAATTGTTTTAACCAATTCTGAATTAAAATGAGACGTAAAGGCTTGTGTTGTCTGTGAATTGCTTTGATAATTACAAAAAAATGTTTTAAGCATTGCTGAATGAGTCATGTATTTCCAGCTGGAATGTGGAATTGTGCTAAGCTCTCTGTATGCAACTATACAAGAAATGTCCAAGTGTTAAAAACCTCACACACACTCTTACATCCGCACACACACACACTTAAATGCACATTCCAAATTTAAATATCCACTGGCATGGGGTGCGCATCTTTTGATGTTCTACCCAGGATGCATTTTTTGCTCAGTCTTAAGTTTAATCCTTGAACCATAACACACACTCATGCATGTACGCGCACACACACAGGGAACACTGTGTCCCTGGGGCATCTGGAGGAAAGATGAGAGCTACTAAGAGATTAATTAGACTCACTTCAATAAGTAATTTAGATTTGCGCACATACTCTCATTCCCTTTTTTCTCTCTCCCACTCTCCTCTTCACCTCCTACCCACTCCTGGCAATACCATTTACATTAGTTTCATCTTACCAGAACTTTCCTGTCTGTTATGCGTCCACCCCTTCCTTCACATCTAAAATGATCACTTTAAGCATGTCGCCATGGCAACCATGTACACATTTACCATCATTGACCCATGCAGCTGGTCAGTGTAAGCAAACAAGTTTATTGTGTGAACATTGCTGGAGGGGCATAAATGAACGTTAATGAAACAGTCACTTGAAAATTAGAATATGTTTAATAAATTATTTCAGTGGAGATGAAGCGGACACGCTCATGAATAAAGGGGGCCAGTGAATTACGGAAAAATCGAACGTCTACCCAGGGAACATCAAAAATGCATTTAAAATTTGTATTATAATTAACATGCAAACAGCACAGTAGATTATACAAGAGTGATTTTTTATATATAAACTAAAGAAGAAACATGCAGGTGGAGGTTTTTCTGTATAAATGAACGGATGGATGTTGCAGTTCTTTCAAATTTTATAGCATACAAAGATGAAAATGATATAAGCATTGTTCCAAGTATGAAATTGTGCTTGAAGTAATAATGTAAACTAACATTGTAACTATGAGTCAAGGTAAATAATAATTTTATGTAAATATAATTAATAATAATAATTTATTATGAATGCAATTAGTATTATTATTTCTGTAAATTAAATTTACACATACATCACCTTTATGGATTCAAAAACATTTGATTTATGTATTTTCCCAATAGGACAATATTAAGCTTGAGAAGCCAGCACGTTTAACAATGTAAAGAAGTCAGAAGGCAAGAAATGGCACGTTACCTCCGCTTTAAGGTCAAAAGATGAATGTTCAAATATATTTTTTTGTCTTTGTTAAAGGTGATAACCAGCTCTTAAAAGAAACAGGCTGAGAAAAAGAGAATACAAGGAGAGAAGAAGCGGGAGTGATAGACAGATCATGATGCATTCAGTTATGCACCATCTGCTAAATTCAGATAGCCATGCTATGAGGTTAAATTAAGGTCACATCACACTCTGGCAGGCTTTTTTGATGCCATACACACACATGAATGCAGGCCCCATACATCTCATGCATTGTGTCATTTTGAAGTGTGCGTTATGAGTGTTTGCTGGAGGTTGAACCATTGTCCTGTGTGTAATAGTCTTCGAATTAGCTACTGTATAATTTTCCCCATGGGGAGGTCGCCATAGCAATATGAACACTGATAATGAAATGGGTTTGTGACTTTGACTTTTCGCTTTGACTCCTCATACTGTATAGGGTTTATACATTATGTGACGTGAATACCAGGAAGTCAGTTTGATCCATGTGGAAAGAAACTGAACTAAATGACAGCCCTGCAACATCGCCTTAAATATCCATATAAATAAAGTTTCTGTATTATCTTATACAGACTGATAACTGTTCAACTAAATTAATAATGTACAGCATTTACAGAGTCAATTGTAGACAAAATGGTATTTTGAAACGTTGGTACCCCTCATCCTTTGTGAACCGGTATTATGTACGGTGTCATTGCAGTTTGCGAACTCAAGGGGGAGTAGTATACTTTTATCTCTGCAGGGAGCAGATGATGAGGCCATGACCACTCCACTCCAATTAGTTTGCATTGTTGTCAGTAATAAACTTAACTTACTACTGTAACCCTATAAAAAGATGTGAAAGTGCTAAGGGGATGTCGATTAAGTAAGCACAATTAAATTCAAGGCATATTTTGGCTACTGTTGTTTGACCAGCGTTCTCTCACTCTCCGTCTATGAAGATGGTGTGTAACACCCTGACATATCACACTCAAAGTGAGAAAATAAAATTTTCATCCACGAGGAACAGCTGCATTTGCATTTTCACAACTGCTTGTATTTATTTGCAAAACACACAAAGGGAGAAAGAGTAAGAGCGTTTTACACTTGGTCCTTTTCAGGGGTCTGAGCACAGTTCGCTGGGTTTTTGGCCCATCTGTGAACACTGCAAATGATCTCAGACCCCTTTAAAGCGAACCGTACCGAGATCATCTCAGGAGGCGGTCTGGGTACAGTTACACTGCGTGTAAATAAAGCGTATTGTCACATATTTCTCAACTTGTACAGCTCATTTAAGCTCTTACAAATGTTAAAGATGTAAAGCGCTTATTCAATGTGAAAATGATGCTTATAAAAAACATAAAGGGGTGTTGGAGGAGCGCATAATACAACTAAAAGAATGACCTGTGTAAATCCTTATTGCATCTCACATTTTAAATCTGATCACTAGAGATCCGTCTGTCATATACAAGTGTAGAGCCCTTAGGGACCCTGGGACAACATTTAAATCAACCAATCAGATTTCAGAAATAAATTTACAGATAATTAAACAGATTTTTCATCTCATGAAAAATATAAACAGAGGACTTTAGTAGGGAAACTCCAAATTAAATCCGTTTTAGAGCCAAATTAAAGTGCATACTATTTAGAGTGCGAGAAGAAAGTGTCCATCTCATAGTCCAAATCATTAAAATCAAAGTTTAATAAGAATGTCAACATATCTACATGTTCTGAACGTAGGGTGGCTCTTTTCTTAGAGACAATCTATCTAGCTGAAGAGAAGAGATGTTCAGAAGGTGTTGAATTGACAGGTATACATAAATAAGACTTAGCAAGACAAGCCAGAGAAGGAAACCTTCCCCCATTTGATTTCCACCAATGCAACACTTTTCCCCAAAATACCTGAGAACCTCTTCTCTCACCAAATGACTGTCATCTGCCTCATCCTCAAGCTCGTTCAACATGGCCAACTGTTCAGCTTTGAGGTCAAGGAAATGCTTTGATCTGTGTGTCACCTCTGGGTCAGACAGACATGCTGCGATGGGTCACCTCTGCTCCAGCAGGCAGTTGATCATATAGTATGAGCTATTCCATATTACACTCTTGAATTAGCTTGTGTTAGGGTTGGCCCATTTGTTTTTTTGTTTTGAGTTTTGAGCTGGCAGCTCCACTAAGGACCTTGCAGCTCCAATTGCTTTGGTTATTTAGGGTTTCTTCAGAGCATGATTTTCCACTAGCTGTAAAGTGTGGCCAGTACAGCGAATTGAAAGAGAGGGCATCTTTGACTTTCTGTAATTCATCGCCATATTTCTTCTTCATCATGTTGGTAAAGCATGTTCTTTTAGGGAGAATGAAGCCAGGCTGGAATGTTTGAACCATAGCACGGAAACCCTCATCCTCTACCATTGACAGAGGTATCATGTCTTTAATAATCATATTCAGGACACTATCAGTAAGAGCTGCAGCCAAATGTGGTGAGCAGTCCTTTTTTGCAGGAATTCCGTCAGATAGCTTTGCATATAACTGAGAGAAAAATAAATACAACTAAATGTATAACTTCAGAGTGGAGAAAACAGGTTCCCTTTCTGTCGGTCTCTCGACGTTGTGTCGACAGAATGGGGGTTTGACTTGAGAACCTACCTTCTCTGACTGACTTGAACAGGCCAATGAAAATTGGCGAATGAAATTTGCATGCCGGACTATACCCCCCGGATATCCGGGTATAAAACGGAGCCGGCGTGCCGCATTCATTCACCTTTTGTTCTTCGGAGCCTTCGCATCCTGATGCTGACGACTCTGCAGATACTACCTACGTGTTGCTGGTCTTACGACGTGGTGCAGCGGACTGTCCCTTTTCCTGTGACTTCCCCTGGGCGTCTCGGCAACTTCCAAGGCATCTCTCTAAAGAGCGAGCCCTTTTCAGGGCTCAATATTTCTTCAGCGCGGCATGTCCCGCTGTGCTCGTGGGTGCGGCGCACTCATCGAGGAAGGGGACGGACACGATGTCTGCCTCGTGTGTCTGGGACTCCAGCACACTGAGGCAGCGTTTGTGGATACATCTTGCCCGCACTGCGGGCGGATGGTAATTCAGACGTTGCGTTCACGGGTAGCTGCGTTCTTCCGAGAATCAGCCGCCACCTCGAGTGCTTCCCGTTCTGCGGCAGCAGTGGCATCAGCCCTGCCGTCCGCTTCGGCGAGCACCGAGGGTGATCGGGGAATTACCGTGAGCCTCAATCCGTCAGCCATCGGCTCGCGGACCGTTCACGCCCCGCCTCGCTCGTCTGACCGTCCCGGAAAAGGCGGTACGCCGCCTTGTTCCTCCGTCACGTACTCAGAAACGGGGCGTGATGACGATGAGATGTCCCTCGCAGCATCGGAGGGCGACCTCTTGGCATCCGACCCCGACGAGTCCTTAGAGCTTCCCCCGCCGGGGGGTCGAGCTCAGGATGAAGCGGACGTCGAGATGTCAACCATGCTTTCCTGGGCCGCCGCGAGTATTGGGCTGCAGTGCACCGCACCGCCTCTTCCCCAACGCTCGCGGTTGGACACGTGGTATCTGGGGACTGGCCGTGACTCTAAGCCACGGTCGGCGCCGGTACCATTCTTCCCGGAGGTGCATGAGGAGCTCAGTCGGACCTGGAACGCCCCCTTCTCGGCGCGTGCATGTCAGACTAGCTCGGTCGCCCTGACTTCCCTCGATGACGGGGCAGCTAAGGGCTACGTCGACATCCCTCAGGTGGAACGTGCAGTCGCGGTGCACCTGTGCCCGCAGACAGCTGCCACCTGGAGAGGTCGACCAAGGCTCCCTTCCAAGGCTTGTAAGTTTTCGGCATCGCTGGTGTCGAAGGCTTACAACGCTGCGGGTCAAGCTGCCTCGGCTCTTCACGCTATGGCCATCCTGCAGGTCCATCAGGCCAAGGCGTTGAAGGAGTTACACGAGGGAAAGTCCGACCCATGGATTATGCAGGAACTCCGCACTGCCACTGACCTCGCTCTTCGGGCGACGAAGGTGACGGCGCGAGCCCTGGGTCGTACGATGTCCACATTAGTGGTCCAGGAGAGACACCTATGGTTGAACCTTGCGCAGATGCGGGACGCTGAGAAGGTTCGCTTTCTCGATGCCCCCATCGCGCAGGGTGGGCTGTTTGGTGATACGGTCGAGGACTTCTCCCAGCAGTTCTTGACTGTAAAGAAGCAGACGGAGGCGATAAAACATATCCTGCCCCGCCTACTGTCCGTCGAGGTCCCGCGCGGTGTCTGCTTCCCAGCAGCCCCGCCCCTCTTCGACTCAGACTCCGGCCCCAGCGCCCCCTGCACAGGCAGCCTCCCGGAGAAGGACGTCGAAGAGGAGAGCACCATCCCGTCACCAACCTCCGCGGAAGCAGAAGCGTTCCTGACGGGGTGAACCCAGGGAGATCGAGTTCACCGGGCCCGACCCAAGCAACTACATCGCTGGAGGGTCGGATTGGGACGGTACCTGCCCCGTCCCAGCAACACCAGCCGGGCCCTTTTCAGGGCCTGGTGCCCACATTCTCACGAAAAGAGCTGTCTCTCTCCCTGGGTCTTTTTCACAGCCGCTCGCACCCTCCGCAGGACGGTGCTCGGCAACCCCACGTTGTGTTTCGGCGAGACACACGGTTGGGTATACTCTCAGTGGCCACCAGCACCCTCAGTCAGACGGTGCGGTATGCCGCGATATCGCCCGACAGGCACCTCGGCAGAGCCGCTCTCCTCCCCGGGGTCCCCCCCGCGTCGAGGGAGCCGTACTGCCAGCCATCGAACCACCCCCCACGGGGGCAATGACTCAGATCGAACCTCTGGTCCCCCTGTCTCGGGCACCTGGGAGCCTGGTTGGCTCTTCCCAGACCAGCACGGTGGCTAGAGCGAACGATCCGTCTCGGCTATGCGATTCAGTTCGCCAAGCGCCCGTCCAAGTTTCGGGGCATCCTCTTCACATCAGTGGGAGTAGATGCTCCCGTGCTTTGGGCCGAGGTCGCTACCCTTCTGGCGAAGGGGGCGATCGAGCTCGTCCCTCTGGCCGAGATGTACTCCGGGTTTTACAGCCCGTATTTCATTGTCCCCAAGAAAAGTGGCGGGTTGCGCCCCATCTTGGACCTGCGTACCCTGAACAAGCACCTACACAAGCTGCCGTTCAGGATGCTAACGCAGAAGCGCATTCTGACGTCCGTCAGGCGTCAGGATTGGTTCATGGCGATCGACCTGAAGGACGCGTACTTCCATGTGTCCATCCTCCCTCGTCACCGGCCGTTCCTACGGTTCGCTTTCGAGGGACAGGCATATCAGTACCGCGTCCTCCCATTTGGTCTGTCCCTGTCTCCTCGAGTCTTTACGAAGGTCGTGGAGGCCGCCCTCACTCCCCTCAGGGAGCAGGGGGTGCGCATACTCAACTATCTCGACGACTGGCTCATCTTGGCGCACTCGCGAGATCTGTTGTGTACACACAGGGACCTGGTGCTCCGGCACCTAGACCATTTGGGGTTACAGGTCAACCGAGAGAAGAGCAAGCTCTCCCCTGTGCAGAGCATCCTTTTCCTCGGTATGGAACTCGTCTCTGTCTCCATGATGGCACGTCTTTCTTCCGAGCGTGCCCAGTCGGTGCTGACCTGCCTGAGGAGCTTCAGGCAGCAGCCAGCGGTCCCCCTGAAACGTTTTCAGAGGCTCCTGGGACACATGGCGTCCTTGGCGGGGGTGGTCCCCCTCGGGTTGATGCACATGAGACCGCTACAGCACTGGCTACAGAGCAGAGTTCCTTGGAGTGCGTGGCACACCGGCAGCAGGCGCGTCCCGATCACGCCCTTCTGCCGGCGCACCCTAACCCCATGGTCTTCAATGACCTTTTTGCGGACAGGGGTCCCTCTTGGGCAGGTTTCGAGGCGCGTCGTGGTGACGACCGACGCCTCCCTGCAGGGTTGGGGTGCTGTGTGCAACGGGCACGCAGTGTCGGGTCTCTGGACAGGCCCTCGCCTGCGCTGGCATATCAATCGCCTAGAGTTGTTGGCGGTGCTGCTTGCACTGAGGAGGTTCCTTCCCCTCGTGCAGGACAAGCACGTGCTGGTCCGGTCGGACAGCACGACTGCTGTGGCGTATATCAACCGACAGGGTGGTATTCGTTCACGGCAGCTATCGCAACTCGCCCGACGCCTCCTCCTGTGGAGCCAGCAGGTGACGAAGTCCCTGTTAGCCACTCACATCCCGGGCGACCTGAACCAGACAGCCGATGCGCTCTCTCGTCAGTCGACGCCCCGTGGAGAGTGGCGGCTCCACCCCCGCGCAGTCCAGCTCATTTGGGTGCAGTTCGGGCAGGCACAGGTGGACCTGTTCGCCTCCCTGGACACCACCCATTGCCCGCTTTGGTACTCCCTGACCGAGGCCCCCCTCGGCACGGATGCTTTGGCGCACAGCTGGCCGCGGGACAAGCGGAAGTACGCCTTCTCCCCAGTGAGCCTCATTGCACACGTCCTGTGCAAGGTCAGGGAAGAGGAGCATCAAGTGCTACTAGTTGCGCCTTACTGGCCCAACCGGACTTGGTTCTCGGAGCTAATGCTCCTGACGACAACTCCCCCCTGGCAGATTCCCCTGACGAAGGACCTTCTTTCTCAGGGGAAGGGCACGTTGTGGCATCCGAGACCAGACCTCTGGAACCTCCATGTCTGGCTCCTGGACGGGACGAGGAGATCCTGAGTGGTCTACCCCCAGCGGTGGTGGAAACCATTACTCAGGCTAGGGCCCTGGCCACGAGGCGGTTATACGCATTGAAGTGGCGCCTCTTCTCGTCCTGGTGTTCTTCTCGTGGAGAAGACCCACGGATATGCTCGATCGGGAGCGTGCTGTCCTTCCTGCAGTCGAGACTCGAGAGCAATCTCTCCCCTTCCACGCTGAAGGTGTATGTAGCCGCTATTGCCGCTCATCACGGACCAGTTAGTGGGAAGTCTCTGGGACAGCACGACCTGGTCATTAGGTTCCTGAGGGGCGCGAGGAGGCTGAATTCAGCCCGTCCGCGCTCCGTTCCCTCTTGGGACCTCAATGTGGTCCTGGCGGGCCTCCAGAGGCCCCCCGTCGAGCCCCCCGGAGATGCCGCTCTTTCTCATCTCTCGATGAAGACGGCTCTCCTAGTGGCGCTCGCCAAGAGGGTAGGGGACCTACATGCATTTTTCGTGGCCACGGATTGCCTAGAGTTCGGGCCTGGTCAATCTCACGTTATCCTGAGACCCCGGCCTGGCTACGTGCCCAAAGTTCCCACCACTCCCTTTCGGGACCAGGTGGTGAACCTGCAGGCGCTCCCTTCTGGGGAGGAAGACCCAACCCCTTCCGTGTTGTGTCCAGTGCGCGTGCTGCGCCTCTGCCTGGACCGCACGCAGAGCTTCTGGAGCTCTGAGCAGCTTTTTTGTCTGTTTTGGGAGATCAGCACAAGGGGAGGGCTGTCTGCAAACAGAGGTTGGCGCACTGGATCATGGACGCCATCAATGGCTTACCGATCACAGGATCTCCCGTGCCCGCTTGCAGTGAGGGCACACTCCACCAGGGGTGTGGCCTCCTCGTGGGCACTGGCTCAGAGCGCCCCTCTGGCAGACGTATGTCGAGCTGCGGGTTGGGCTACGCCCAGCACCTTCGCGGGGTTCTACAGCCTCAGTGTGTAACCGGTATCTGCCAGAGTCTTACGAGACACCGCCAGGTAAGTCCGGCAGCCGGTGGGGGTACGCCTGCGGTAGCACTCCTCCATAGGTGAGACGTGGTGCTATCCAGCCTCCCCTCTTCCCCCCACGTGGGCGAAGAGTAGGCATTCCATCCATCACTAAGCACTCCTCGGCGGCGGGCTCGGCGGAGCAGCCCTGCCTCCCTTGGCCTGTTTCTGAGCTCTAGCAGTGACTCAAACAAGGCCTAGTGCTCCACACGTAGTAACCCCCCCACAGGGCGGTTCCGTCTGTTGTCTTCTCATGAATGGCTCTCAATCGATGACCCATGACCTCTCCCAGGTGTACTTCACCTGCTCGCGACACCATCTCGTGTCAGCATGTCTCCCACGTGCTCTCCCCTATCCGGTGAGACCGTGTGTGAGTCCCCACTAAGCTCCTCCCTGCGGTAGGAAGTGGTCTCCGTAGCGCGTTCCCTCAGGGGGGAATGACGCTTCCCAGTGGCCTTACGGTGCCGGGCGGCTTCTCGCTGTTAAGAGAACTAGGCCGCCGTCCGTGACGGCCGGTGGAAGGGGCTCCCATCTTTTTTGAAAGCTCTGGACTCCTTCCCTTCCGCTGGAAGGTTGCAATTCATGCTAAGCGCTCACGTCTGACACGCCCAGGCCAGTCAGCGTCGCTTCGCGAGGAATTGTGACGCGGCACAGCGCTGTGGCGTTTTCCGAGGAACCCCATTCTGTCGACACAACGTCGAGAGACCGACAGAAAGGGAACGTCTCGGTTACGTATGTAACCTCCGTTCCCTGATGGAGGGAACGAGACGTTGTGTCCTTCATGCCACAACACTGGCCGCCCGCTGCAGCAGTCGGGGCAAGATCCTCAGGCTCCTCAGCACAAAAGGTGAATGAATGCGGCACGCCGGCTCCCTTTTATACCCGGATATCCGGGGGCGGAGTCCGGCATGCAAATTTCATTCGCCAATTTTCATTTGCCTGTTCAAGTCAGTCAGAGAAGGTAGGTTCTCAAGTCAAACCCCCATTCTGTCGACACAACAGCATCCGAGTGGAACCAGTGTCAGCCCATGTCTTAAACGCTACCGACGTATAGGACAGGCGTCTGGCTTGGGCGTACACCTGCGAATGTGGCCTCCGTAACACACTCTTCAACAAGGAGAGCAGTGTTTCCCCAGTATTAAGGCTCCGGACAGCGCCTCGCTACTAGAGGCGAACGCCACTGTCAGTGATGACCGTCAGTACATGCTTCTGACACACGCATTTTAAATTCCTCTCGGAGATGATAGGTTCTCAAGTACCTTAAAAAACCCCAGTCTGTCTCTCAACACAACGTGACTTGTATATTGAAATTTTTGAGCCATTATGGCATTGAAATGAAATGCAATTCCTACATTTTTATTTTTACAATTATTATTTAGGCCACTACACATTTAAAGTAGAAAAAAGTGTATCAATGCATAACAAAATGTGGTGAAATTCTACCTCCCTCCTTCATTCTCTTATATTCTGAACACCCTTGACAGATGATAAAGATGAAAAGTCCAACACAGACCTAACATAGATGGAACAAACAAACCTGGGACTTTGAACCTTATTGCTGTGAGGAAGTGTAGTGCTACCACCAAGCCACTTTAGCAAGCACAATTTGCTTAAAAAATTTGTCTTGGTTTTAAATCCCTTTTAAAATCCCAGTAACTGAGCAGATTGTGAAATACTCAGACCGGCATGCCACGCTCAAAATTGCTTAAATCACCTTTCTTTCCCATTCTGACATTCAGTTTGGAGTTCAGGAGATTTGTCTTGGTTTTAAATCTGAGAGAAATATACACACACCTAAAGGATTATTAGAAACACCTAATACTAATACTGTGTTTGACCCCCTTTCTCCTACAGAACTGCCTTAATTCTACGTGGCATTGATTCAACAAGGTGCTGAAAGCATTCTTTAGAAATGTTGGCCCATATTGATAAGGTAACATCTTGCATTTGACCGGATTTGTGGGATGCACATCCAGGGCACGAAGCTCCCGTTCCACCACATCCCAAGGATGCTCTTTTGGTTTGAGATCTGGTGACTGTGGGGGCCATTTTAGTACAGTGAACTCATTGTCATGTTCAAGAAACCAATTTGAAATGATTCGAGTTTTGTGACATGGTGCATTATCCTGCTGGAAGTAGCCATCAGAGGATGGGTACATGGTGGTCATAAAGGGATGGACATGATCAGAAACAATGCTCAGGTAGGCCGTGGCATTTAAACAATGCCCAATTGGCACTAAGGGGCCTAAAGTGTTACAAGAAAACATCCCCCACACCATTACACCACTACCACAAGCCTGCACAGTGGTAACAAGGCATGATGGATCCATGTTCTCATTCTGTTTACGCCACATTATGTCTCTACCATCTGAATGTGTCAACAGAAATCAAGACTCATCAGACCAGGCAACATTTTCCAGTCTTCAACTGTCCAATTTTGGTGAGCTCTTGCAAACTGTAGCCTCTTTTTCCTATTTGTAGTGGAGATGAGTGGTACCTGGTGGGGTCTTCTGCTGTTGTAGGCCATCCGCCTCAAGGTTGTGCGTGTTGTGGCTTCACAAATGCATACCTCGGTTGTAACGAGTGGATATTTAAGTCAAAGTTGCTCTTCTATCAGCTTGAATCAGTCGGCCCATTTTCCTCTGACCTCTAGCATCAACAAGGCATTTTCGTCCACAGGACTGCCGCAAACTAAATTAAAATCTCATCATACATACTGTAACAAGTCTATTATACGACACCCTTGAATTCTCTTTTAAGGTAGACCTATTTATTTAGCTATCACTAATTTATTGCATAAATAAAAGATACATCTGATCTATTGCAATGACAGACAGTTTTCGGAACCCCTGGCCTGTACAGCCTGACTGTTTAATCAGATATTAGTTATGAAATACTTTCATATATGATAATGCTGAATCTTTTGTAGTTCATACACTTTTGGAGTTTCTCTGGAATTTCCCTGGTGTTCTCCATCCTTCAGTGCATCATCTCTCTCTATCTGCATCTCATTTTCCAGCAAAGAAAACAATAAAAAACACATATATGTTTTTCACATGTTTATTTCCACATCTGTAGTCAAGTCAAGTCAAGTCAGCTTTATTTATATAGCGCTTTTCACAATTTTCATTGTTACAAAGCAGCTGTACAAGAAAACATTGACTATAAGTAAAACATAAAAGGTAATGGAAGTCAAAACACAAGTCAAATATCAGACACACAATAAATTCCTATATGCAGTGTTAATTTAATAAGACTAATCAAATTCTAGCAGCCCCCCGGCCAGGCAAACAGTATGCAAACGGTGGCGAGGAACCCAAAACCCCATTGGAGGACAAAAAAACCTCAGAGGGAATCCAGGCCTAACCAGGGGATTCCAGTTCCCCTCTGGCAAAAACTGCTGCCTCTGCACAAGCTTGACAGTGCTTGCACAACAAGGCAAAATAAAAAAAGTTAGATTTAAAATTATCATTAATAATCTAAAAGCGACTGAAGTTTTGTAGAGTCGCCACGTCATTAGTCCAGCATTTGTCAGGTCTGGGAATGGATTGCGCCCTGCCCGCTCCGGTAACCTTGGACTGCATCCTGCCCGCTCTAGTAACCTTGGAACAATGAGACAAGACTGGCTGAGAGTAGAGTACTGTTCTGCACTCTTTAATGCAACAAATGCATCAGTTGTTATTGGAAGTGTCCCTGGTTCCGGTTGATCTAACTAGTGCAGCCTAGATCTTTGAAATATATATATTATGATAGTGTAGTGTATGCAAGATTAAAAAGATGCATCTTCAGTCTAGATTTAAACTGACGGAGTGTGTCTGCCTCCCGGACAGTGCAGGGAAGACTGTTCCAAAGTTTAGGCGCTAGATAAGAAAAGGATCTGCCGCCTGCACTTGATTTTGAAATTCTAGGTATTACCAACTGACCTGACACCTGAGAGCGTAGTGCACGTGATGGACTATAATACGTTAGAAGTTCTCTCAAGTAGTGAGGAGCTAAACCATGCAAGGCTTTATAGGTAATAAGCAAGATTTTAAAGTTTATGCGATGCTTTATAGGTAACCAGTGCAAGGCTGACAGAACCGGGCTAATATGCTCATACTTTTTTGTACGCGTAAGAACTCGAGCTGCCGCATTTTGGACCAGTTGGAGTTTTTGTAATAGGCCTGCAGGGCAACCACCTAATAGTGCATTACAGTAATCTAGTCTTGATGTCATAAAGGCATGTATAAGCTTCTCTGCATCTGATGGTGACAGCATATGACGTAGTTTAGATATATTTTTAAGATGGAAAAACGCAATTTTACAGGTGTTGGCGACCTGGTTCTCAAATGACAGAGTACTATCGAATATAAAGCCAAGATTCTTAGCTGAAGATGAGGGTTTTATGGAAGATCCATCAATAGTTAAGCAGTAATCTTGGTTGTTACGTTGGGCGGTTTTCGGTCCGATAAGTAACACTTCAGTTTTGTCCGAGTTCAGTAATAAAAAATGTGTCGATACCTCATTGTTTATTGCTACATATTGAAAAGATCTAAGCCATTTCAAAGCTATTTCCTTAATACCGACATCATTTTCGAGTCTATGTAGGAGCGTGCTGTGGTCAATGGTGTCGAATGCAGCACTAAGATCTAGCAGCACCAATAAGGAGATACAACCTCGGTTGGACGCTATAAGCAGATCATTTGTAACTCTAATCAGAGCAGTCTCTGTACTGTGATGTGCTCTAAATCCAGACTGGAAATCTTCATTGATCTCATTCCTTTGGAGGAAGGAGCATATTTGAATTGAAAGTACTTTTTCCAGAACTTTAGATAAGAAAGGTAGATTCGAAATAGTTCTCCAGGGTCCAGATGGGTTTTTTTGACAAGGGGCCTTATAACGGCCACCTTATATGCTTTAGGCACATGTCCTAATGTCAGAGATGAGTTAATAATGCTAAGTAGAGGATCTATAATTTCTGGGAGCATCTCTTTCACTAGATTTGTAGGTATAGGGTCTAACATGCATGAAGTTGATTTAGATGATCTAATGATTTTAGAGAGTTCATCGTGATCAATAGTAGAAAATAAACATAATTTCTCCTAAGAGGTGCTGTAGTTAGTCGTTTGTTCAGCGGTTTTCACTTCTGGTTGCATAGTTATAATTTTTTCTCTAATATCTTGGATTTTATTTGTGAAATATTTCATAAAATCATCACTGCTATGCTGGTTTACAGAATCAGAAGTCGCTGACGATTTATTTTTGATTTTTAATTTAGCCACTGTATCAAATAAAAACCTAGGGTTATGCTGGTTTTCTTCTATTAGTGATGAAAGGTAGGCAGATCTAGACTTTTTAGGGCTTTCCTGTATTTTTTATACTATCCTTCCAGGCAGTACGAAATACCTCTAATTTAGTTTTCTTAAAGTTGCGCTCCATTTTTCGTGCCGCTTTCTTTAGAGCCTGAGTGTGTTCATTATTCCACGGTGTCGGTCTGTCATTTTTAATCTTCTTTAAGCGCAGAGGAGAAACTATGTCTAGCGTTTCCGAGAAGGTGGCATTAATATTTTCAATGGTAAAGTCAAGATCTTCAACGTTATTACTCATGCTAGAGATTTGAGACAATTCAGGCAAATTATCAAGAAACGCACCTTTTGTAGTCGACGTTATTGTTCTACAATATTTGTAACTTGGAGTTTGATTTGCCACCATTGGGTAGTGAAGCAAGCATGATACCAGATAATGATCCGAAATGTCTTCGCTCTGCTGAAGGATTTTTACGTCGCCCACGTTTATACCGTAAGACAATATTAAATCTAAAGTATGATTACAAAGGTGAGTAGGTCCCGACACATGTTGACTAACGCCCATGAAGTTAAGAGTGTCTTTAAAAGCCATTCCTAAAGCATCTGTATCATTATCTACATTATCTACTGTATAAGAGGTTTACGTTGTTATCCCAGTAACTGCACATAATTAACAGTAAATTATCGTTAACAGATCACGTGTGAAGGGGACCTTTTAAAAAATACCAGAAAATCAGTACAGGTAATTTACTAGTAAAAGTTGTGTCATTATCAGTAAAATGTACCAGTATAATGCCATATGTGTGAATGAATATGATGAAGGGTGCACTGACTGCTTCTGGTCAATCATTCTGAAGTGCATATTCTGCACTGTGTATCTCTTCATAGCCCCCACCCATTTCACATTATCTGTATACACAGACTCCATGATTCACCCGCACCTCCTCAGTTCACCAGCGTGGTGATTAAATATAGTCATAGTGACTAATGTTCACAGGTTCAAATGACATCAAACTCACAGTATAGGCTACTTTAATTGTATTGTGTTGTGCATAATTATTTCCCCTCGTCTGGGAAACTGCTTATACAGTTAAAATGATAGTTCACCCAAACAAAACAATTCTGTAATTATTTACGCCCCCTTTTGTCATTTGAAACCTGACTGACTTTCTGCAGAACATTAAATAGCATATTTCGCAAAAGAATGATGGAAACCATTTACTTGAATTGTTTTGTGTTCATAAACCATACTGAATAGTTACCGTTAAATTTTGGAAATTTGAGGCTAAGGGGTTAATGAGGTAACTGGGATATAAAATGAATGAAGAACAGATGAATCACCCCTAATATCAACAAAGCCACACTTGATGTAGTTACTCCGCAATATCATATAGCAATTTAACAAAAACACAATTGTTCATTTAGAGGAAAAACCTGTACCCTGAAAAAAGTTTTTTTATTGCCATAGTTTTATTTCAACAATACAATGCAAATAATTTCTTTTCCCCCTCTTTTCTTTTTTCTATCTGCCTTCCTTCTTCAGGTGTCATGATAATCCATCAGCACCACTTCTTTTATTAGCCAGGAATTCCTAATTTTTCATCCTTCTGTCCAATGATCATTTAATTTTCCTCTTTTATTTGTTCACATCAAGATGTCTCCGTTGACTCATTTGGAAATAATGAAACATACTTTCATTTAACTGGCACAAATTTCACAGTGTTAAGGCCAAAAAGGTTACTCTGTTTGAAATATTCCAGTATAGAGATTCAAAATAGAGCTGGTCATCTACATACAGTCAGAACAAAGCACAAAGTGTCCTTTTTAAAGTGAGTTTTCCACAAAAATAAAACATTTAAATGACAAGAAGCAAGAATGAAATAATCTGCTTTTTTGGGTGGACTTAGTGTGTCCGTTTAAGGGTACAGTTCAAATGTACCTTAATTAACAGTACATTTTATGACAGTATATAAACATACTCTTCGCTCAGTCGGGTTTGTAGGTTCAGTGATGGATCCCTAGTTTTCTAAACTCAGTTTTTTGGTCTCTATCTTTTCACCTGTAAAATAATCTTGCTTCATTTTTCCCTGATGCCACTGAATCAGAGGTGTTCTGCTTATCAAGATGTCTACACACAATCATGTCCCTTTTAAGACAAATTTTTGTCCTTAATCATCTACCCACTCAAGCTACCATGTTAACTTATCCAATCTCACATGTCACATAATAAAACCAATTGCCTGCCAGTGTGCGGAAAGAATAAGATTTTTACCAAAATGTGCACCTATTTCTATTTTTGACCAGGGCTGGAAATGAGGGGAACACCTCAAAATGTAATAGATTTCCATATTTTATGCATAATATGACCTTAAATCACTATGCAAGTTTCATACATAAATAAAGTAGAATTTTCTGCATCTGTGGTTAAATCCTATAAAATATGTTCCAGCTAGAGTCCCACCAGCGAACCTCAGCCATTTCTACAACTATCCTTTCAGTTTTAAAGGGATAGTTCACCCAAAAATGAAAATTCTGTCATCATTTACTCACCCTTGAGTTGTTCCAAATCTTTATACATTTCTTTGTTCTGATGAACACAGAGAAAGATAGTTGGAAGATTGCTTATGACCAGACAGATTTTGCCCCCCATTGACTCCCCTAGTAGGATCAATTACTTAATTTTTTTGTTCTGTAGTACAGAAAAGAAGATCTTTTGAAGAATGTAGAACAGAATTTCCATTTTTTGTGATGTATTACTAAGTCCTCATGCTAAGATTCCCTTTATCCATTCTACTTTTCTTTGCTACATAACTGTTTTACAACATTCACGAAACGTAAGAACAATATATAATTCGATCATGACAGCAAACATCAGTAGAAAAATGAGACCTGAAATAATATGGAAACAAAACCCATCAAACATCTTTAAGACAAACACACAGCTATCAGCACCCCTAACTAGAGCAAGTAATCTGTCAAGAGCATCAATTCACCCCATTCATTGCTTATTTGAAGGTTAAAAATAATAACATATTTTTAATCTACAAAAATACACTATCCATCTGTCAATAGAACTCTATTCTGCATCATACTAAATATTCTTTCAACAAATTTTAAAGATAAAATCATTTAAAGATCTTGCAGACAAAGGAAGATTATTAGAATACAGATCTTATTATAATACAAAAGATCAGTCAGGGGTCATTGGCCTAGAAGCCAAAGATTCAATATGCTAAACAACAGTGTTAGGGTATTTAATTATACCTTGTGTTTCTATAACAAAACTTGGAGTTCTCCAACACTGGAATCATTATTTCATAACGTTCGGTAAAAACGCTTTGTAGATTCATCCCACTTGCTTAGAATCCTAACTCCGGCATGGGATGGGATCCTCCAAAAGCTCATCTTCGCTCAGGCTAATATGAAGACAGGTGTCATTCATGGGCGAAGAAAACGGAATTGTTTGCTCATAGCCGACGGGGGTGGCAGAATTTGGTGGCGTCACACCATCTACAGTTGGATGATCCTCAGGCAAGCTGCTGCATGTACTGGACGTAGAGATTAGAACGGAGCTCTGGTCATCAGACAGATCATCTCTGGACTGAGGGGAAATGAGGGATTTATCATCTTTCGAGCGTACACCAGAATCTTCGCTAACCGAACCTGATGCACTGTCTCCACCGGTGAGAGAGTAAAAATCTCCAGGTGAAACAGAACAAAGTGTGATGTTAGCAAATGAGGTGCTACTGCTCACATTAGAAAGTACGTTCCCATTTACAGCTGGGGACTTTGACTTCGCCTCTACACCCGGAGAGAGAGTCCTGTTCGAGCGTTTGCGGTTGAGTGGCTGAGGCGGGGGATCCAATTTAGGGATGATTTGTTTAATCCTGCAGACACAAAAGTTAAGCACATTTTGGCGGTTAATAGGTTTGTCAGGGTGTATTGTGTATAAACACTGGAACATCACAAAGCAGAAATCGTGAGAAAAGCAGCGTGGATGTGATCAGACGCTAGATGTGTTCGACGAGTGTCTTGTGTAGTGTTGAATAAACAATATAAGCACTTAAAGCACAATTATTATTTTAAAGACAATTTCCATTTCCTCGGTGTGTGTGCACTTATCTCTGTCCCATAGCTCTCCTGGTGGGTGAATTATGTCCAAAAGGGGTAAGAGAGAGTGAGCGAGGGAGAGAAAATGGAAGACACAGCTGCAGGTTCTTGTAATAATGGCCCTACTAAAAATAACTGCAATGCAGTCACTCAGCATGGGACGGAGAAAGCCCTGCGTTAATGTCTCTCTCGCTTTCCCACTCGCACACATTTAACACCTATTAACCACACATATGAAATAGACCTATAACAAAATCATAAACACATTTAATAAAGCATTAAACCTATAATGTAGAACATGAAATAATCAAAAAAGTGTAGATATTATTACTAAGATTTTCTGGATGATTTCTAACTGGCCAAATATCTGGTCTCTGGATCTGACTTGCATTAGAAAACAAAGCTATTTGAGATATCATTTTTGTCCATTACACAAATGATGTTCTATGAACATGCAGAATGAGTTTAAATCATGTATAAATATCATATTCTGATAAAAAGGTAACATCGTACTAGGATAAATTGTCATATCATTCAGCATTCACTGTGGCATAACATTCAAGGGCTGGTCATTTACTCATGGCCTTTTAGCTGTTGGAGGATTCAAATCTTTAAGATTCCCTTCCACTTTTTATTGTCCTACCAATATACATATGATGACATCAGCAATCCTGTCTGCCCTTTGACCAAATGCTGTCACATCTCCTCCTCCACATCTCTCCCACTGGGAGCTCAAAGGAACTTACATTGTCAACTTATCCTGTGGGTGTCGTAAGCCTCAGCAATTTAATTCTCTGCGGATTTGTAATACACACCTGTCTCTGGGATTGCATGTACTGTAACAAGAATAAATGTAAATAACAGAAATACTGTATATTCTGTGAATCCTAGAGATCTTGAATGGGCTGGAGTCTGTTGTTTTGCAAGAGTGGTGAAATCGTGCAGTAACCATTTAATTAAGTCATATGTAAAATGCTTTGATTATACTCTAAATAAATGTATGCTCTGTGTTCTCATCATATTGTAAGATATTCAATATTGCACTAAGCGGTGTCGTGACAGGCTGTGGAGCTGTGGATGGGGACACTAGTGACAATATCGTGTTCCTCCGATGAAAAATTAAAAACTCCCTGTGGGAGAGCATTAGACTCGCTTTATGTTGTGGTAATATGTGACTGTGTGTTGTTTGTGTAGATTTTATTGATCCTTTAAGGGAGTGTGTGCAGTCAACATAGCAAAAGGAGTGGACACACACGCGCACATACAAACACACACTTTTGTTTTCCTATTACTGAGGTCATATTATAGATTTGATATCAGACTGATATTTTCTATGCCCTAAACCTAACCATCACAGAAACATGTGCATCAATCTGAGCCTTTTATCTGGTGAAGACCAATAAAATATCTCAAGTTATATATTTATGTTAGAGAGGACATTTGGGCTGCACACAACTTTAAATCATGAATCTACCAATTCATTGCTTTAATAATGTTCGTGTACAACGCAGTCTCCAATATACCACACAATGCTCACGCAACCTTTTTCCATATTTTATTTAGCATGTTTATTAAGCCATCTTCCTCATGGGAACCACAAGCTAATGCCACAGTACCAGGTTCAAATCTGACCCACGCATACACTAAATGAACACTGTTCAGGTCATTTGTGCAAATGCACCACTGCACTGAACATTAATGTCCATATAGCTTGCTAATGTATTTAAAGATCAGTACAATTACACTGGAGGTTGGTAAAGCAGAGTGGAGATGAAAGGAGAAGAGATGGGGAGAGCAAAGGAGAGAAGAAAGTAGAGAAGAAACAGTACTACAGAGATGACATATTTTTGCATGCCAACCCAAAAATTACACATTTATGTTTTGTATATCAAAATAATATTAACAAATGAACACAACATTTGTTACTTTAAAGGTCTAAATACAATCGGCAGAACATGAGGCTATAAACAGACTACACTACGGCTGCTCAATATCAACGTCACCACCACAAATGTTGCTTTGATTTTTCAAACTTTATTAAAAACGTTCCTTTGCAAGTAATTACTGATGAATTAATCCACGTTTTTAGACATTTGTGCCCATGTTACATTATTTGTGCCTTTAGTTTGCAACCGCCGTTTTTTAAGACACAATTAAGCTTTAAAATAATATGAGTGGTGTGTTTTATGTCAAAAATTTAAACTTGAAAATATTTAGAGGTTTTGTTATTACAGACCTTATTTCAGGTGACTTGCCAGAGCCCATTACAAAAACCCCATAGACTTGCATGGAATTTGCAATGTTGTTACAACCGTAGACCTAAACGGACAAACTGCTCTACAGAATGTGTTTCATAAATATGTTTTTTCATTCGGCAAAGAAGCAAAAACGTGATGACATCTCAGTCCTGTGTCAGCCTCTGTAGTGTTTGGAATCAAAGGCTCTTTTATTCACAGGTATGGGCTTTTCCCAAAATCATTTCTTCATAAATTAAGCATGTTAAAGGTCTGGAGTTGGTCTATGTGTGGTGTTTGCATTTGAAACAGACCACAGTTACATTTAAAAAAAAAGTCCGTCAGAAAGATGCCAGGAACATTAAGAGTCACCAAACCAACATTGGTACATTCTGAGAAAAAACAACACACTGGTGAGCACAGCAACAAAACAATCCTCTATATGAGATAAAAGCGTTGGGCGGTAACATTATTCTCTCCATGATGAAGAAAAACACATTCACAACATCTAGACAAGTAAGGAACAGAGGGTTCACAACAAGGTGCAAAAGCCTAAAGATTGGATGGGTAGACTAGACTTCTAAAAAAGCCAAACAAGCTCTAAACAAAGATAAACAAGATATAAATGTATTATTAGCCTGCTTAAGATACAAATATAATATTTGGATAAGGCTTGGAATATCTCATGATATGAGCAGACAACATCTTCAACTGTCCAATTACTTTTGGTCCCTTGAAAAAGGTGGGAGCTATATATTAAAGAAGTGTAATTCCTAAACCCTTCAGCTAATGTGGATAAATAAAGCTGAGTGTGTGCACTTTAAGACAATATTTATTATATAACTGTCACTTGAAGATATTTGGTACACAGCTAAAATAAAACAAAATGTGCCTCTGTCCAAATATGTATGGACCTAACTGTAACTTTATTTAGTTTTTATTGTTAAGAATGTCCCAAAATGTACTTGAAGAGGCCTTAATAAGAACAATTTAGTGTTCAAAGTAAAGCTAATATAACACGTGTACGCGCACACCCGCCTCAACAGCAGTAATCAAAGAGTGAACAGTAACTACAAGAAATCAATACAGCAATCTGCACAGAGCCGTGTCATTAAAACCCTCCATGTACTGTAATCACCTCCCTTACATTAACACAATTAAACTCAAGACAGACAAACAAGCTCACGATAACATGGTTTTGCAGTCCATAAACACAGGAAACTGATGGTCTTAAACGAATGCTATACATCAACAGAGACAGCAGAACAGGAGAGCGTGAGACACAAGGAGAGGTATAGTAATAAAAGAGAGCAAAGGTTAGATGGTGTTGACTGTCACAAGAGAGACGGAGAACAACCACATCCAGCAGAAAAGTTCTCGTTGATATTAACATTGAGTGACAGAATAATGGGTAAATGATGGACAGTTGAATTAAACCACAGTCAAGGTGATGAGACCATGCTGAACACACACGGAGCACTATCACAAATGCTGGACAACAACTGACAAACAGTAGTCTGACTAAAGTCAAGTGAGAGGTATTCTTTGTTTTATTATACTATCTTCCGGATCTTCAATGTAACAAAAAGCTCATGCTGACTCTGATCTACTGTAGATATACAAAGGAATAGACTGCACTTATATTTTTACAATACAAAGCAAGCGTCTGACCGCGCGTGTGTTCCTATGAGTGCATATTGCAGAGTCATAGCTTTAATAAGTGCAGAAATGAATGTTTTTTTGTGTGCAAGCTTCCCACAGACACTAAATAAATCACTTTTTTACACACGCGGCAAGCAAGCTTATAAAAGTAGAATGCACAGACACCAAAACATCTTTACACACACTCTCATTTACTTTCTTCTGCCACGGCAAAACACACAAAAAAACATCTAAGAAAAACAACAACGTCAAGAAAGCTAATCAAAGCAATGAGACACCTCCACCTAGAAGGAGAAGTGCAATAAAGGGAATAACGTTGGGAGTGTTCAGTGTGCGCTGCAAATCTCAAGAACCAGAGTAGCATTTGCTTTTAGACACACAGAACTGAATGTGCAGTCCCAATAAAGGTCAACATTTTTCATTACTATTCAAGGAAACATATGAGCCAAAAGTCGGGCAGTGTGGAAAGATTGTTCTCTCTTTTCTAATACACTTTCATGAAATGTGTTTACATTGCCTTCAAGCAATATCCATTCCATCAGTCTGCTGTCTGTGTACGGAGAGAGACAGACACAATGTGGCGAGGGGGAGGCGCCTACAGGGTGGAGTCAGAGAGGAGGTGGAACTATTTTTAGAAAACTCAAACACCAGCCAAATGTAGTGAAATCCTTCTGCTCAAACATTTTCCTTTCTTTATTAATGTTGCAGAAGGTTACAGACCCATAATTGACACAATTATATTGCCTTCCCTGCTTTTGTGGATTTTGTTTTGGTGCAGATCACTTCTGCTCTGTTCAGCACATGCGATTATTCGTTCCAGATGTTTCAGATCACATTTTCCACATTTTAACAAAATGCAAGCTATTATTACGAACCCCATCAGGAGGTGGTAAACACTGAGTGCATACACTGTAGACAGCAAACCTATAAACAGATTTTTGAGAGTCTATAATGACTGCAAAGATTGCATATCCATCTACAAAATATGGACAGACAGTATATGCAAATGTTTGTGAGCATAATTTACGTTTTATTTAGTCTCAAATCATTCTGTGGGCAGATTGAGGAACAGGAAACATGAAACAGACATCCTGTTCTTTCTAGTCTAATTTTCTTAATTCTTGAATCGTGATCTCACCAGCATTCATCACAATGGCTTTCCTACATTTTCTTCCCTGCAACCTTTTTCTGTTCTTCTCAGAAAATTATTTCTCGGTTTTTAGATGTCTTTTTTCGTAGAATCATTAGGTATCAAACTGCAGCTTTTTCGCGTGCAGCCTTACACACGTTTCTATACCCTATTCTATTCCCCTGGTTATGCCTGATTTTTTTCTCTTCCAATGGAGATTTGGGTTTCTCGCCTCTGTTTGCCTGGCCGGGGGGGCTGCTAGAATTTTATAGTTTTATTTAATTAACGCTGCATATAGGAATTTATAGTCTGTCTGATATTTGAACTGTGTTTTGACTTGCATAACCTTATGTTTTGGTTATAGTCAATATTTCAACATGTTTTCTTGTACAGCTGCTTTGTAACAATGAAAATTGTAAAAAGCGCTATATAAATAAAGTTGACTTGACTTGACTATACCCTAATAAAACTTTCAGAATGCCATTTTTTTTGAAAAATTTGGTGCTATTTATCTGGATGTTGTTACCTCTCATCAAGTGCTGTTGAATTCAGAGTGTCTAGCTTAGCAACTTCTTTTCTTGCTGTATCCAATCGCTCTTCGCTTTTTGTATTCTCTGGCTTCCCATTGGTTGTGATCGTGGCTACGCCACACAGGTTGAGAAGATTGAGGTAGGACTCAGCGTAGGTGGTTACAGGAGGGTTCACTGACTGGCCGGCTGGAGTAGAAGTGATAGGTTGGTCTGAGCGAGGTGTGTAGAGGTTCTTGAGGTTGAGAGAGAGAGAACATGTGGGCACGCTCCTCCATGGTGAATCTTCATCTGCAGTGAGACATTTAAGAATAGTGGATTAGGTTTGATTTTCAGTCCCAGATTTGTTCAGTCCAAGATGTGTCACTTTAGCACCAAGGGCTATGCTGTTTATTGGCTTCCTGGTACATTTTAAATAGAAAATCTAAATTTGGTCCATTTCATAGCTATAGTTCCTTTAAAGCCGGGGTTATCAAACTTTTGCCACTCATGGCCCACCAAGGACTGTTTAAACAATTTCCAAGGACCACCTTTCCAAATATGAAAGTATGAACACAGACTATTCATATCTTGTATGCCACAGTAGCAGACTATATAGATATATAGAAGTAAGCTATATAGATGAAAACTGTTGTATAATCATAGAAAAGACTTGGCAGGTCTACTCAGTAACCATTTATTACTGAAACAAGACCAGCCCGGGGGTTTTGTGTTCAAATATCTCTGTAAATTTGATGGTTTTAGTGCATCATTCGACAAAACTTCTCCCCATATAACACACTGTGTCTTCGGCTTAGTCTCAGTGCTGACGGATATGATGGTGGCAGCTTTTACCACCACGGCGGTAATGGAGAAATCAACAGCGGTTGTGCGGTGGTTTGGGAAATATATATTAATTATAATTCATATTATTATATTTGCGTGTAGCAACCACATGACGAGTGGGAGCGAAATATGGACCCTATTTAAATACTTGAAATTGTTAAACACTTGAAAATGAAATATGATATCTGAATTAAATGAGGATTAAACATCCGTCCATATAATTCGCAAATCCATCAGTGAAACAGCACACTACAGCATATAAAATATTTCTATAAACATCAGTAAATAATGAGAACTTAAATGATTAAAGTTGAATATTAAATAAAAAAACTCTTGTTGCAGTGACCACCGTCACAGCCTTAATTCTCACCACACACTACAACACTTTTGCTTGCACAGGACTGTCTCCGACATCTGATTTTCTTTTCAGAAAATGAGACATTTTACATCATTTGCTGCAACGTAATTTACTGTAACGTAATTTATATTTGAAAGTCGTAACGTGTTCAATCTGATGTTGTGACGTGATTGGACATTCAATCTGATGTTGTGACATGATTGGACATTCAATCTGATGTTGTGACGTATTTGGTGTTGCAACATTCAAATATAAATTGACATTTAGATAATATATCTTGACTCGACTTTTGTGTTTCTTTGTAAATGCATAAGACCTATTACATCATTGACACATTTTGTTGTTTTGCGGTCCACCAGAAGGGCGCTTAGCGGCACGGTTGAGAATCACTGCTTTAAAATCATAGTTCATCCAAAAATGTAAATTCTGTCATCATTTATACTACACCTGTATGAGTTTCTATTTTTCTGCAGAACACAAAAGAAGATTTATTTGAAAGAATGTTGGTAACTGAACAGTGGTAGTACCCATGACTTGGTTTTGTGTCAAAAGAAGTGAACGGTTGTACTTTACATTCAAAATAAAAATTAATGTGTACAAAATATCTTCCATTTTCTTTTGCAGAAGAAATTCATACAGAATTGAATTGACAAGAGGGTGAGTGAACAATAACAGAATTTTCATTTTGGGTGCACTGTCCCTTTAAGAAAGCCTTTGGAAACACAGCACATCAGCATCCCATGCTGGAACCACCATCCAAAACTCCACATATGCTGGAAACCAGCTTTTTGCCTTCCTCAAGGTCACAAGAAGCTCACTCCAGCGTGCCAACACATATCTTTAGTACAGTACCATCGCACAAAGCACAAACTTATGAATAAACTCACACTGGCATTACAGTCGGAGTGAAACCAGGCACAGAGCCCAGTGCTGATGAATCAAACTCCTGCGCTAAACTCTGAAATATATTATTGTACAGCAGCCACTTCAATAACATCGCTGCCTGCCAAAAAAATTATGTATTTGTGTCTATGACTGTTATTCAGTCTCTCTCTCTTGCCATGCCAGTGATGGCCACCTTAATGCAATAAGATCTCGTTCAATGAATAGTGAACACAGATGTCACTAAAAGCTTTTAGTTTTCAGGTGGATTATGGGGTGTGTTTTACTCTGTGTGGTTCCGTTGACTCGGATCTCCAGCTGGCTGAGGTGTTTGACCAGCAGGGCCGTGTGTTGCAGTAAATCACGGTTCTGCAACAGAAGCTGGTGAGTTCTGGCCTGCGCCTCCATGCGGGCAGCCGTTTCTGTTGCCAGCTGATCCTTCAGGAGCTGCACCTACAGTAAAGCGATCTCACAGTCAGTTAATACTAGAAATCAATGTCGACTCTAATTGATCAATGGCAACTTTAATGAGCCAAGGATTACAGTCTGACAAATCCTAGATTAGGTAAAATGTGAGAATTGATCTGTATTGTACACATTTGATTCTGGGTATCAGAATAGGAAAAAAAAAGTGAGTAGTGCTTGTCCATGTGAAACTTGATGTTATGCTATAGGGTGTTTTGAGTGGTCAAGACATTTCTTAGTTGATGTTAGCACGTTCCTATGGTTGCTAGTGGATGTTTTGAGTGGTTAGGGTATTGTTATGCAGTTGCTAAGGTGTTTTAAATGGATGTCAGTGTGTTGCAATGGTGTTCTGGTTGATTGTAAAGGTAACACTAGGTGGTTGCTATGATGATCTGGGTGGTTGCTAGGGTGTTAGAGCATTGTTATAGGGTTACCAAGGTGCTCTGGACTGTTCCTAGGGTATTATTTGAGTGTTTTGGACGTTCACTATGGAGCTATTTGCTAACCAGTCAAACGGGCCTACTTAGGTCTTAGGTATGATTTTCTGGACCGTAGATATGGACCAGATTCATCTTTCAGTGTAAAGGGCGTTTTATGGTTGTGCGTAGGACCTACACCGTAGGCTGTGCGTATCTCTGTTTAACAAGACGTGCACCTCTCCAAAAATGTAACAATGCGTCAACTCAACTCGGACCCTACGCTGACCACAAGTGCTATGATTGATCTGTTTGAACCAATCCCTCAAGTCAAAAACTCAGTGATAGACTACGTGCACACTGCCAGCCTTAAAGCTCAATTCCGATTTTTTTGCTCAGATCTATGATCTTGTGATGGTTATAAACTGAATTGCATGTGCAAAACAACAACACGAAGCACGGTGTCATACAGAATTAAGCAAGGGTCAAGTCGGCGGTGTGTTTGACTTTATGCGGTGCTGAGCGGACCGTTCTCGCGGCGCGATTTGAGAGGATTCCTGGGGCAGTCCGCTCTCAGGGTGTGTGCAAGCCGGTGTTCTGTAGAATTGTCCTACCCTGTCAGAATTTCCTACAGCAGGGCAAAACTTAATATAATCTTAACCACATTGACCAAATAAACCAATAGGATGATTTTACAATGCAAAATACTCTGTCAGTCCTACCAGTTTAAAATAAACACATATAATAATGTGTAAATACCCTGTCAGATTATCCTACCAGCATAAAAGAAACATGTAGGATTGATCTAAAGCGCAATACCCTATCAAACTGTACTACCAGTATAAAATAAACTAGAATGTAGAAGGTAAGTAGAATTATTTAATAACGAAAATACACATTCAGATTCCTGTAGCAGGATAAAATAAACAGGTATGATGATTATTATATAGTGCAAGATAATGAAGTAACATTGATGTGCGCATGCCTGGTAGGATAATCTGACTGGTAGAATGAAATTTCGGGACTCAATGTCATCATTCTCCCAGCATGGAGTTGAACACACCTGTATGTTTTACCACCGTGTCAGCACAACGCGAGTGTTGGATGCAAAGCGATAAAAGACAATAGAAACCATTTTGGTCATATTGCAGCGACGGTTCCAGTGGAAAAATGTCTTATAATGGATTATGAAGTAAATTGTTGCATCGCATCGTGCGGTGTAGACAGTGCAAGGGCTTATGTTTATAGTCTGATGCTTAATGTTTGGCAACCCAGCTGTGAAGTACACTTCCGTCAACACAATGGCATCTGAAGCTTTAAATCAGTGCAGAATTGTGACGCATGTAGATCTACAATGACGCAAAAGTTGCATAACATAAGTAAACATGGTAATAATATAATTACAACAGATTATACAATATTTAAGGAATAATTGACGATGGGCCTTTAAATTATTAGAAAGTTACCTTTGCATTATCTTTTCGACTAATTGAATGAACCGCTTATTCCGCTTATACCACGATTACTACACCACAGAACATTGGTGCAATTCAATGTTTGTCATGTTATCGTCTTTTAAATGCTGTTGATGGTAGAAATCTTGCGCATTTCATTTCTGTGCACGCTTTTCCATTTACAGTCAAGTTTGACATTATAAACATCATATCAAGAGCAGGCTGACGTGTGAGGTGATGCCCTGTAGGCTACACTATAACCTTTCTGTTATTTAAACTTGGCGAAGTGATATGGAACAGTAATGCGTTCGGCAGACCTGGAACATCTTCATTGATATGCGTTTATCAAAGGTTAATGAATACCCATAGAACGTTTGTCAATCAATCAGTAAATGATTTGTTCTTTTGTATTTAACATCTCAAAAGTGACTATTTACTACCAATATCACTGCTTCTCAGATGCACGCGTAAAAATGAAAACCGCTGCGTTGCCTACGGCATAGGTCCTAATACCCATGGCCATAACTTACCCTTAAGTGTCCTCGACATTTTCACACATTTTGTCGTCCAAAAAAAACGTCTCACCCACCCACATAGATAGTTTTTATCCAGACAGTGTAAACATTAAATCAAGAGACCCCCTGACGTTTTGTTTCTATATGACATCTCTGTGTGAATGACAACGGTTTTCGTGTTTATTTCAATTTCAATTTTAAGTTCTGTTGAGAAATTTAAAGAGCAACATCTGAAACAAAGTTTATAGTTGATAGAAGACATAACTGAAAACTCCATTAAATCTCCAAAGATATAACAAAGCAACATGAGTCATGAAGGGGCTTGTGTGCAAGTGATTATTTAATTTTCCTCATATTGTAATGCAACATGCTAAGTGTGTCAGTTTTTCCTCATTCTTTCATACGATGTTATAATCAAAACTTCATATATATTCAAAATAAGAACAAATGTCATGTAATAGAGATAGAAATGACAGAGTGAACCAAGATGCCCCCATCAACATTAGATTCTGTCTCCTTCCCTGTATTTGTTTTTGCTTTGTCATGGTTGTGGAAATTGATTTAGGGTTTGAGGTATGCAAGTGCTTTTCAACAAAATAACTTTGTTAGAAAATAAAGTACAGGGTTGTGCAGAATGAGTGCTTCTGAAATTGCAGGGGTAGGGTAATAAATCTGTACTGTGAAAGAGAACAGTTTGTGAATCTGCCTGTAAAAATAAAAGGAATATAACTGTGTAACTGTTTCATGGAGCCTTAGCTCCTCCCAGTGTTGAGAAATGGAACTTTTCAATGTAATTCATGAAAAGTATGTGAGTGAGTGTACGGCATCTTACATGTGCTACAACAATCTGTGTTTGTTGTTGCTGCTGAAGCAGCTGCTGTTGGAGGAACTGCAGGCGGTGTCGGGTAGCCAAAGGTGTGAGAGAAGGAGAGCAAGGGCTGCTGGGAGCTAACGTGTAGAGAGAGTCACCCTCCAGATTATGCAAAGACTGTAAAACGGAGAGACAAAAAAAGAGAAAGCGAGACATTAAAGACAATCATGCTGTTGGCAAAGATTCACACAGCTGTGAAAACTGTACGGCAGAATTATTATATTTCCTTGATAAAAAGTACATTTAAAGAACTGCCATTTTATGAAAAATATGTCATTTCTTTTGGGCTGAAAATGTTAAGAGCTCCATAAGAAGCATCATTTTAAAAAGTGGAACATTCCAATGCTGTTCTACACAATATCAGCGTTCTCTTTTGAAACCCCTTTTACTGTTTACATGAAGGTTATTGGTTTTAAGAGCGTTTTGGTTAGTGTGTTCTTAGATTAGGAGAGCACGTTGATATCTGAATGCAGTCACAAAGGGCACATAAAGTGCTTTTATAATTCAGAGGAACATATACACATACACATACGCATATACTCACACAGGCAGAAACTAATTTTCTCTAAGTAGCTTTACTCAGCCATAAAGAGGATGAGACAGAGACAAGACTATAGGGATCTAAACACTAAAATGCTGCTCTGCTTTCATAACAACCAATAAACATGTTTTTAGCTATCATACATTCTATTGGTTTATGTACAGATTTAATAATTATTAATGCTAACCTGTCTTTATAAAACCTTTCATATGGAATGGTTATTTATAATAATAATATAAAGTCAAATTTTTGTTAACAATATAATGATAATAAATATTATAATTATTGCTAGTAGTAGTATAAAATGTGGCTCAAATAGTTGTTCCCCCTGCCAGATATTGACAAACCATACATCAATGGAAACTTATTTATTCAGCTTTCAGACGATGTCTTCCAAATTCCAATGTTCGTCCAAATAAGTAATGTCTCCAAATTTTTCCCTAAACTATCGTTAAGTAATACCAAACACACACACAATACAATAATAGTGAGGTTTAAAGTGGCAAGGTCACAGTAGCAGAAGATATCTACATATTGCCAGTTATGGTTTAGTTGAAACCAATGTGACTCTTTTAGTTTCTAAGATGAAATGAAACCAGTTTGAAACAAAGCACATTACTATGCATCTTAGTGAAAATATAAACACATGCTATTGTGATAACTAAATGCAGGGCAGCACATGAAACTAAGCAATTATTTGTTCCGTGTAATAACCCATCTTTAGCACTAGGTGGAGTTGGAGGTTTAAAATGCAAAGTGTACAAACAGGCACAAACAGAGGCTAGAGATAGAAGGACATGTCTCCAAAAGCAGGTAACAACTGCATAAATGAAACTGGCTGTAAAAGCTGCCCGCATGTTATTATTTGACTCGCCCATTATCAACGATACACACAAAGTCCATGGAGTGTCTATCTTAAGGAGGATGACAAAAGCTAACAGTTAATCTACATTCTTCTAGAAAAAAACTGCAACAGTGGATGTTTTCAGTCTGTCTTCCTTTCCACTCGTCCTCCAGCAGAGGCATTTGTTATGAATGTCAACTGCAAAGCTAATGGGACACCACTGCATCTTTGATGTTTCACGTCGAAGGAACACATGAATGCATTATGAACCTGAGGCAAAATTAATATATGTAAATATAACATGAATGAATGCATTATCTCTGTTTCCAAACAGGAGGCCTGTTTGCACTGGGAACTTTTGTTTGAGATCGAGATGATATTTTTCTTATGGTTCATCATCCTGAGATCCAAAAAAAGAAAATCTAAATTAACTTTTAATTTGTATGGTTCTGTGATGGTTACTTTCTAAGTGTTCACAACTGTTTAACCAAAAGGATGATGTTTATGATGTCTGAAATTCTGCTTATTTCCACCAAAACATAAAATCCCTGCTGCTATGTGATAGTATTCTCGCATCTGACACCCTGACGTGATTAAAGTCAAGGGAAGGATTTTGAAAATGCTTTGAGCAGCACTGAACTATGCAGAGTGTGCAGCCCTGAGGCATCAAAACAGCATCACAGAGGAAGACGAAGGAGACAGAGATGTAAACTAGGGAAGAGAGAGAAGCTGAAAGATTTGACTTTATGAGAACAGCAGTATTTCCAGCCGATCAGAGACACTTCACAGACATAAGGGGGACGAAATGATGCAAGAGCTTCTCTTTTACAAAAAAAACCCCATTCACCTGCAGGGTTTGTCCAGTTTTCACCACGCTGAGCTCGGACAGGCTCTGAAGAATGTCATCCATAGCTTGCTCGCTGAGCTTCTTCGACTGCGACTCTGTTTCATCTTCATGTTCAACTCCTGTCAGGTGTCGACCTGTGACAATGGAACAGAAGTCATGCAATATTGATCAACATGTTATGTCCGAGGATTTGTGATCAACAGTTATGACATGCTTTGCATTAAGGCTATGAAGTGATGGCAGAGTGTCACCTTCAGGGCTGGGCTCTTCTCCAGACTGATCGCTCTGGCCGTCTGCAGGGCCGTCTGGCTGCTCATCTGCATTCTCCTCAGCGTGCTGCAGACTCAGCTTATGGCACACCTCAAACGCCTGGCCGACTGTCCGCACTATTCGCATGGCCTGACTCTGACAGACAAAGGAGAAATGTAACCATACGAACCAAACACATTTAGAACTGTGACAAATTAATGTTATTTTGTATAACAAATGTGCAATTTAATACATTCATTACTAATTATTTTATTAGCAGTCTATATAAGACCTTACAGCTCACAGTGCATGTCAGAGTAAATGAGAATCATGAGGTCAAAGGAACTGCCTGAAGAGCTCAGAGACAGAATTGTGGCAAGGCTCAGATCTGGCCAAGGTTACAAAAACATTTCTGCTGCACGTAAGGTTCCTAAGAGCACAGCGGCCTCCATAATCCTTAAATGGAAGACGTTTGGGACGACCAGAACCCTTCCTAGAGCTGGCCGTCAGCTGCAGGGACAAGGACAACTGGTTGCAATCGAGGGAAAGATGAATGCGGCCAAGTACAGGGATATCCTGGACGAAAACCTTTTCCAGAGTGCTCAAAACCTCAGACTGGGCCGAAGATTCACCTTCCAACAAGACAATGACTAAGGAATAACGAAGGAGTGGCTTCACAACAACTCCGTGACTGTTCTTGAATGGCCCAGCCAGACCCCTGACTTAAACCCAATTGAGCATCTCTGGAGAGACCTGAAAATGGCTATCCACCAACGTTTACCATCCAACCTGACAGAACTGGAGAGGATCTGCAGGGAGGAATGGCAGAGGATCCCCAAATCCAGGTGTGAAAAACTTGTTCCATCTTTCCCAAAAAGACTCATGGCTGTATTAGATCAAAAGGGTGCTTCTACTAAATACTGAGCAAAGGGTCTAAATACTTAGGACCATGTGATATTTCAGTTTTTCTTGCTGTTTTTCTTGGGGTGCTGTGTGTGCATTAATGAGAAAAAATTATACTTAAATGATTTTAGCAAATGTTTGCAATATAACAAAGAGTGAAAAATGTAAGGCGGTCTGAATACTTTCCGTACCAACTGTATATATACACATACCTGTACAATTCCTCATTAATGCAATTATCTAATCAACCAATCAGATGGCAGTTGCTTCAATACATTTAGGGCTGTTGTCCTGGTCAAACAATCTCCTGATCTCCAAACTGAATGTCAGAATGGGAAAGAAAGGTGATTTAAGCAATTTTGAGCGTGGCATGGTTGCTGGTGCCAGACGGGCCGGTCTGAGTATTTCACAATCTGCTCATTTACTGGGATTTTCACGCACAACCATTTCTAGGGTTTACAAAGAATGGTGTGAAAAGGGAAAAACATCCAGTATGCGGCAGTCCTGTGGGCGAAAATGCCTTGTTGATGCTAGAGGTCAGAGGAGAATGGGCCGACTGATTCAAGCTGATAGAAGAGCAACTTTGACTGAAATATCCACTCGTTACAACCGAGGTATGCAGCAAAGCATTTGTGAAGCCACAACACGAACAACCTTGAGGCGGATGGGCTACAACAGCAGAAGACCCCACCGGGTACCACTCATCTCCACTACAAATAGGAAAAAGAGGCTACAGTTTGCACAAGCTCACCAAAATTGGACAGTTGAAAACTGGAAAAATGTTGCCAGGTCTGATGATTCTCGATTTCTGTTGAGACATTCAGATGGTAGAGACAGAATTTGGCTTAAACAGAATGAGAACATGGATCCATCATGCCTTGTTACCACTGTGCAGGCTGGTGGTGGTGGTGTGATGGTATGGGGGATGTTTTCTTGGCACACTTTAGGCTCGTTAGTGCCAATTGGGCATCGTTTAAATGCCATGGCCTACCTGAGCATTGTTTCTGATAATGTCCATCCCTTTATGACCACCATGTACCCATCCTCTGATGGCTCCTTCCAGCAGGATAATGCACCATGTCAAAAGCTTGAATCATTTCAAATTGGTTTCTTGAACATGACAATGAGTTCACTGAACTATAATAGCCCCCACAGTGACCAGATCTCAACCCAATAGAGCATCCTTGGGATGTGGTGGCACGGGAGCTTCGTGCCCTGGATGTGCATCCCACATCTCGGTCAAATGCAAGATGCTATCCTATCAATATGGGCCAACATTTCTAAAGAATGCTTTCAGCACCTTGTTGAATCAATGCCACGTAGAATTAAGGCAGTTCTGAAGGCGAAAGGGGGTCAAACACAGTATTAGTATAGTGTTCCTAATAATCCTTTAGGTGAGTGTATATACTGTATATTTGGTCATAGTACAGTATCACTGTACGATATGACATCGTTTCTTCTGCATTGTTCATACTGAGGATGTTAGAGATGTTGCAATTATGTGGGTCATGTTACTAGAATAATTAACAGCTAAGACAATGAGGTGAACAGTATCCAAGATAATGCCCTTCGTAAAAATCACTTGCTCACGGACTAGATAGACTGAAAAAATTATAATAGACAGAGTCTGGCAAAAAAAAAACATACAGAGAAAAGAGAGAGAGTGATAAAACCAGGGATACTTTTTTTGCACTTCACGCAATCTGCTATACCTTCTTTTTGGATTTGAACACATTACATCTGAATGAGTTGTTGGATCCATCACGTGCAATATAGCTGAAAATCTTCAGATCCTGAGAATCATGGGATACGTAGAAGATCCTGGGAGGAAAGAGGAGAAAATGTGAATAGGAGAAGATTGTTTAAAGTCTGTGTAACCATCCAAGGTAAATTAAATTATGAAAATAATGAAATTTAATGACGATTATGCTGTTAACTTCAGCTGTAGTTCCACATTGATCTGTAAGATAAATTCTCTGAAATTGTATTCTATTACACAATTTAGTTTTTCCGTTTATATTTTATGTATTATTAATGCAAAAAAACGACTGTTTTTTACTGATTTTAGGCAGTGAAACAGCTCTGTATCACCTGTATATTGGGTCGTGCATAACCAGCATCTTACTTTCGTCCCACGTCCACTCCTTCCTCTAGAGATCAAAAGAGGAAAAGTCAGAGGACTTCAGAAACTCAAATGCAGATTCTCCTTGTACACTTGAAGAGAACAATATACAGAAACATATTGCAATATGCTGAACAGTATAATGATGTCATGAGGTCACACATGCCTTGGGCTTTTTGCGCAGCATCACTTTGACTCCATCTACTGATACCAACAGGCTTACTTTCTTCTTTTTGACGCTCTTGGCCTTGAACTCGTACTGTAAGAAAAAAATGAGCCATTTAAAACCATTTGCAAAACTTTTTCAAAGATCAATCACAAAACCAAAAACATACTCCTAATGAGATTAAAATGAAAAGATGATTAAGTCAAAGATCACGTAGTTGTACCAAATCAGCTGTTCTCATTACAACATGACACCAGAAATTGGAACAAAAAATGGCACCCAGTGCTACTCCGACAACCTCATTGGAAATACATTATAGTAAAGTAGTGTTTAACAGAAATTATTAATGTTTTCAAGGAACATGTGACTGGCTTCTTAACTTATCTCAGTTTTATTTAAGCTGGAGTAGAGGAGCGGAAAGCATTTTATAACACTTGGACATAAGCCAACGCTTCTACCTTAACCTTCACTTCCAAAGGACTCATTCTTTCTTCCTCTAACTCACCTTTTGTTTTTTTTGAATCCCCTTTACCACAGATTTACTTTGAGATATTTGATTTAAAGTTACAGAAACGTACAAATCTGTTGACAGAAAAGTCCATTATGTAAGGAGACTAGAGCCCTGTCAACAACAGGGACCTGCCTACCAAGACTACAGTAAAGACAACAAACTTTTAATTCATGACATTACTTCTGATATAAAAATCTAAAAAGTAATGTAGCAAAATAATGTTGTTTTTTCCATATTATGAATAAGATAATTCCACAATGTACTGCCACAAAGGACAGTTAAAAAAATTATGTAGGACTAAGACTGGGCACAGAAAGACCAATTATATATACATAGTGTTTAATCTGAAATGAACGAATGTCTGACTACATATTTCTGTGCCCTATGCATTTTGGTGGTTGGCACAGGGCTCCCTTTTCTTCTACAAAACTCATTCTTACAACATGTTTCTGAAATATTTCCACTTTAAAAGATTCGCATTGGGTTGTACTTAAAGACGATGCCATTGACTATCGCCGATGGCTGATAGACGATATTAAGCCAGCATCGTGATTCCAGCAAATGTTTCACTTTCATCAAATGACACTCACTGCTCTGTGCTGCGGGCTACAAATCAAGTTGTAAACATATACGAACAAACACCACACTGTACATATCGGACTAGCCTGACTTTATAAATGTAGAGTATAATTTATCTCGCTGTATAAAGACAAGGCGCAGTCCCGTCTTACCTTATAACTGTATAAAGAAGATGCCTGTCTGCGCAGCCCGTGTTGTATAAATAAGACGCGCAGCTCGCTGTATACGCACAGTTTGCAAAGATCCGTCTAACTTTGTAACTGTGCTGTATAGACTGTTTCATCGGAGGTGACCCCCAGTTTTGTTTGGCTAATGTCTAACTATTTATATTTTATTTTATTTATGTTAATATTAATTTGTATTATTGCTTTATTATAATACTGTGAAATAAACAATTTGTTGAATTTTGTTGTATGTTCATTTTATTTAATAAACAATTTGTTTAATGGGTCCTGTAGTTCGGTCGCATTTAAACACAGCGTATGGTACATTGACATCTAGCAGTTGAGCTTGATATTGGTGTCTAAATATAAAATATTGGAGAGACAAGTTTAGCCAAGTGACAATTCTTCTCGGCTTCTTTCGAATGTTTTCTGAAATAATCTACAGGCACTCTATTGTTTGAGAATGTGTACTAGAAGTTCAGATGGGGTTACAAAAGTGTGCATGCGCAGAAACGTTTGTTTATGTTGTTAAGATGAAACCATCTATAAAGATGCGTTTGCGCAGCCCGAGTTGAATAAAGAAGCTTGCGTTGTATAAAAGATGCACCTCACCTTATAACTCTTTTGTTGAATATAACATCAGAAAAATAATATAATCTAGCCACGGTTTATAACTGCGAAACTCGCGCTGTACAGCTGACACGCCTGAATTGATGCCCTGTTCGTTCTGTATAAAGAAGATGCGTTTCTGCGCAGCTCTTAGCTTACTTTATAATGCCCCAGGGCGATGTCATTGTCAATCGCTATGTTTCACTGTAGCTACCGTCCAATGACAATTTGGTAAGCATCGCCCAACCCTAATTCACATTGACTCAATCTCTAGGTCTTCAGGTTCTTTTAAATTTGAGGTAGATATAAATAATTTCTGTTGAAATGCATTCATAATTGATGTCAAATCCTGGAAGGAGACAGCGCTACACTCATTCGCCCGCACACTACGCAAATTTGTCCATCTCTTGCGGGCTGTAGGAGAACAAGGGTACATTGGTGAAAACATAAATACATCATGAAAAGTACAGGGAGAAAGGACATGACAAGTCCTTTGAAATGTAGAGATCACAAATCAAATGTTGCAAACTATCCTGTCAGTTTTAATAATATCATTTTTCTATTGAAGCTGGACTGAAACACTTCAGGACATTTCTGTTAAAATGCTCATCAATTTGTTAGGTCTGTTTAAATGTGTAAACATAAATGTGTGGTTTGCAGCAGTGCTCACAAAGCACCACACTTAGGTACATCTATAGAATCTAACTTTCTAAATAAAGATGTTAGGTCTGCTTTATCAAATGAAGAGTTTAATTCCAAAATGAGTTTTCAAAAATAATTTTTTTACTGTGCATTCCAATTAATATCAATCAAACTGCAGCTGGTTGGTTTTGATTTAAGCCATAATAACAAAGAAAAAATACAGCTAACTAACACAATAAAAACATGATAGCATAATAAAAACATGATTTTTTTTAAAGTTCTTAAAAATGGAACCAGACTCTTCAAATAGTGATCGCAATGGCATCTAAAATGGATCCAATTGTCCTATTTGCATAGCAGAATTCTTTCATTTTGTATGTATTTTCCATCGTTTTTGTCCTTTATTCAAGAGTATCGAAAAGCCCTAAAATAAGACGTTACACTGAAGACAACAACAAATGTTCATGCGTTTCATTTAAATTAGGGCTGCTCGATTATAACAAATATAATAATCATTAATATTTGGACCAATATTGAGATCACGATTATTTACCACGATTACTCATTAACTTTTAAAACAACATAGTGTTGAATTACTTTGTATTAAAACTGTGAATTAAACTGCAAAAATAAATGTAAAGATAGAGCTATAAAGGAAAGGGGTGCGCTGTGGATTTTAGCACAAGAAAAGCGAGAATCCTCACAAAAGGGAATAATCGTTTTACCTCGATAAATTTGTTTTTGTATTTGTTGAAGGCCAAAATGGTCGATTACGATTAATTTTTTATTAGTTGCACAGATCGAATTAACATAAGCTTATTTAAACCTTACAATTTAGACACGGAGTACTATACACTAGTTTTAATCATTTTTTAATAATTTAAAATCACAAATCACGTAAAATATTTAGTTTAAACTACCTAGGTTTTCTATGGAGTTCCTAATACAATCAGAAAATTAAAAGCGGAACAATCAATTCACATCTATTCAGAAATGAATGTCCTTCGACCAAAGACACACATGCATTCAGGCCTTTAGGATCAAAAACACAAAGGAAATACAGGAATCGAGGGACACGATTTGTCTATGGAGCGATTTTAGTCTCATTAATTATTCACGCGTAAAACAAGATACACAAATGCGTAAACAGTTTTGCATGCATAAAACCTAATTTACGTGCACTTCACGTGCGTAAAACAAAACTATTTTCTCACAAAGTATGTTTCGCAAACATACAACTGCGCACAAAACTTTCGAAAGGTTAAAATGTACACGTTTGTATTGTTATGCGAATGTCCTAATCGTCACACACGTGTGAATCGCATTGGACGTGTGTGTGTGTTTTTTGAGACTCTCCTGGCAACGCAACCCCTACCACTTGGGTTGTCATACTCTTTAGCCAATCAGATTCAAGCTTTCCATTCAACCAATCACAACCCGCTGAGGGCGCAGGACTCAAGGAAAACGGCTCTGCGCAGCTTTGGTAGGCGGCACATATTTTGTTTTGTAGGCTAACGTTACATAGTTGAACCGTTCACGGCGAGTCTGTTTTTATGTTTTTAAATGTTGCTTACGTTACCATTACGATGTGTTTATGTGGTTGCCAATCCAAAATAATAGAGTTGTTACATGAACATAGATGATGTTGGTTACATGTGGAATAAAGTATTTTTATCGACTGCATAATCCCTTCAATGGCGTTTACAGAAGCCAATAAGGAACATAACACGTATGTCTAACTAGACTATATTAATTTACATGAAGAAAGAACTACAAAGTCAGGGGAAACATTACAGTATTTCAAACGGACTTGACAGAACGCATAGTGAAATGAGACCAGGTGGACAGCAGCGAAGTAAATTGAGTATTGTAGGGCTGCAACAACGAATCGATAAAATCGATAAAAATCGATTATTAAAAATGTTGGCAACGAATTTCATTATCGATTCGTTGTATCGCGCGACTATAACGCGCGCCGCATGTTTGAGTGGCGTGAGCGTGGCGTTTCTGTTGCGTGTCAGCTCTGTGGCGGCTGCGTCGTGTTTTCTGTATCTTTGCACACCAGCACCGTGCCTGACGCGGCGCTGGCGCGCTGCTGCTGCTATAGGTGACATAGAGGGAGGCCGCCGACAGACAAGGGTCTTGTATTCACGACAAGTTTAAACTTTTTTCACATAACCTACACCTTCCAAAATCCGAAAAATGAGTAAGTAGGCTGTCTGTTTATTTAAATAACATTTCCAAATGTTTTGTAGCTTTATTACCTGATGTTGGACCGTCACTCAGATGACACACTAGACTACGTTGTTATTGTAGTGTGTCATATTTTTTTCCATTTTTAATCACATTGTTAAGAGCATAAAAAACAAAAATAATTCAGTCACCAATACATTTTGGGGTTTAATACGAACCACAATTCGTATTAAGATGATTCTCAGATATGTTATTAAAGATGTAACGTAATCAATTGATGCACGTGTTTACTTTATGCAATGTGTGTTTAAGATGGACATAAATTAATATTCCCATTCAATGCAATGTATCTTTTCATTGGATATAGCCTAAGCATTTTCTTGGAGGAAGATTTTATGGAAAAAAGTAGTTAATTGGAGTATTCATTTGCAACATTTTAGTAATAATATCTCATACTTAATAGGAATATTAATGTATAATTTATTTCAATATTCACTTGTTGTTTCTCCAAAAATGCATTATAAACATGATTTAAGTCCTGATGTTTTCTACAGTGGACATGTAAACCCCGTAACGTGTAGATGTTGGTTTAATGAAATTCAATTTGAAAATACGATCAAATAAATGATGATTAGCTTTCAAACATCAAAATGGCATTCATTAATATGTATTCGTGTACAAAATTACATATAAACATCTTTTCCTATTCTATTTTGCCTGGAAACGCTTCCAACACGCTTGCGTGTCTCGTGAAAAATAGGCGTCGATTCAATTCCTAGCATGCACGCGTTTTCCGTGCGGCTCGTCTCACGCAGGCAGTGTGCAAGCTCTAACCTGTTAACATGGGAGCCGATTTAAAAACGGTCACGCCAGGCTTCTGAGACGCTCACGCCACGCATCTAGTGTGTCACAGGACTAAAAAAAGTTGATCGCGCCGCGCAGCATAGCGGAGAAAAAATAAATAAAAAAAGCAGAGCGGAGGTAGAGGAAAGACCATCAGAGAGACCCGAAAAAAACAGCAAACCATGAGAGGCTTCTTGATGGGAAATGCATCATGTAAACCACAGCAAGCTGTAATAATAATATAATAAGTAATAATAAAGCTTTTGAAATATGTTTTGCAATGTCAGTTCTATTTTTCAATAAAGGGTTGAAAATGAATGCTTTTAAAAATTTGTATCCGATTCATCGATTAATCGAACAAATAATCGACAGATTAATCGATTATTAAAATAATCGTTAGTTGCAGCTCTAGAGTATTGTATTTTATTTAACAGTAAAACATATAATAAATTGTACCCACAAAGCTGCGCAAGCGTGGAAAAGATCGTAACGTGATTAACGTGCGGTGAGGGTGATGCCTCATTTCCGTTCTATTTGAGCCAAACTGCACTAAAGTTGCGCAGAGCCCTTTTCCTTGAGTCCTGCGCCCTCAGCGGGTTGTGATTGGTTGAAATGGTAAGCTTGAATCTGATTGGCTAAAGAGTACGACAACCCAAGTGGTAGGGGTTGTGGTGCCAGGAGAGTCTCAAAAAACACATACACACGTCCAATGCGATTCACATGTGTGTGACGATTAGGGTCTGAGACTAGAGACTAAAATCGCTCCATACTTGTCCTCTACACAGAATATGACTACCTGAGAACTTTCTTCAGACAATAAATGAGAAATGACCATTCAGCCTAAACATCCCTCTTAATGTTACTGCTGTCAAAACACACACAATACATCTCTCACTCGAACACCTTCCATTCCATGACAAACTAGTACAAACAAGGCATGTAAACAGGAAAATTAAGGCATCACATGTAATTTACACAACATGTTTGCTCCTTATCTTACATTTTGTTTATGTTATTATGATGGTCTTAGCTCTCCTAATTTTTACTTGGCTTTTGCACTTGGATACCACTTTAACTAACATGTCATGTCTTATTACAGCTCCTGACTGCATGACATGACCTTCTGAATAATCAGCAGTGGATGTCAGCCTCCAAAGGTCGCAGTAAATATTAATGTACCATGTCCGAAGGTTGAGCTATACGTGAGAGAGAAAATTAAGAGATTGGACAGTTCCGTCAAAGTTATGTATGAACTGGAGAGGATTTTGAGATGCGATTATCAATGTCCCTGTTTTGAAAATGTAAATGAATGTATTTGGCTGTGTTCCAAATGATATACAGTCATTAGCATACCATCATAGCAGCATACTAATATACTGCTGTTGCGAGGGGGGCGTGGTTAAGTGAAGTCTACAGGGGGAGAGACACAGACAGGAAACAGGCGGGAAGTAAGTAGGCCAATTGCCGATTGTAAACGCAATCGTGAGAGACGATAGTGAGAGAGTGCTAGAGACTGGAAACCGTTGGGTGTGGAGTATGTGCAAAGCGGGCCATACGTTATACATATGTTATACTTTTGTTTGTTTACTTTGTGTTTTGTACGGTGAATAAAGCCGAGTCTCAACAGCGCCGATCCGGTCTCCTTCCTTCACTTATATTGAACCTTACTACAACTGCATTCTGCACAATGTAAATAGTATCCTGTCAACTGTAAAACCAGAAGAAAATAATCTTTGTAATCAGGTGATTCAGATTGTATCTGAGATTTTTAATCATGGTTGTTATTACCCTGGCTTATTTGGCGCCATATGAAAGTGTTAAGATGATTTTGTTTTGTTGTATTCTAGCATTAAATTGATAAATATAAAAACTAGAGTTTAGTTATATTTACTCGACCAATATTTAATACACATACACACATAGCTTATGAATTTTGCTGCAGTTTACCATTGCAAATAATATAATAGTATACTAAAGTATGTGGACACATACCATACAAATAAGGAATTTAAGAAATGATATCAATTAAGGTTAATAATTTAGCATATGGGTGCATTAGAAAGCAATTTCTTACAACCTAACCTAACATAACATTTCTGACTTATAGTATAGCCTATATTACTAGTATATATGCATACAATGCACTCAAGTAAACACTGGACAACATCTTTTGAAATATATGTGAAAAATTTGCAATTTTTGTTTTTCGCGCCCTGAGAGCAATAAAACTAAAAACATCCTGACTTACGTTAATAGGGCTAATTATACATACATCAATGCATTTAACACTGAAGTCTTTGTGACCAAAACCACAACTAATTCAAACCTCGGAAAGTCAATATCAAACGAAAAGGGGCATTGTTTTATAATTCACATTTTGTCAGCATTCCTTACATGACAAAAGGAATCTGTAACTTTGTTCAAGAAAGACATTTTCATAATTTATTGCTTGAGTGCAAAGTGCATTGAAATATTAAAGATTTACTGGATCACCTTTCTTTACTGTGCATAAACATTTTGGGAAAAATGACTTGGAAAAACAGGAAAAAAACGTAGTTTTACTTCATTCAGAATTGTGAGCTGAATCGAATAATCTGCAGCATTTGCATTGTGGGTTTAAACGTTACATTTATCTTTAAACTTCTCTCTCTGAGCCTGTGACTAGTATTGTTTCAGTTGTCATGAGAGAATACAACATGACATCGCCATTCATTTTTTAAGCCAATCCTCAAAAGCTTTTACTTAGCAACTCAATATTCCACAAACTCAGAGAGTGTAAGAGTCTACAACGAACACGACAGGACAAAAGACATTAGAAACGCATTAGAACCCGCTTTCATTTCAAATTTCGTCCACAAGGATGTGGCGCGTGTAGTTGTAAACTGTGGCTGACACAGGTTAACCAAGCAAGGTCTTTTGCTTGTACCTGTTTTAGTTTATGCTAATATGACAGTTAATTGATTCGGTAATTGATTAAAAAATGCGAAAAAGAGTTGAGTTATGTAAACGAACATATTAATGAATGTATAAACTGATAATGATTACAGGCTTTATTAAAATGTGTCTCTAATCTACTCATTAAATAAATAAAATGAGTCTAAATAAGTGGATCAGATGACCAAAGCACAAAGTTAATTGTTTGGTCATTTACACATTCATAAATCTGGGATTGCGATCTATGTAGAAGCGTGCACAATAGCGTACCTGTTATGGAATTCCACACCTGCCTTAATAAAAAACAAATAAAATAAAAAATCCATGAAGAAATGTCATTTTATACTTCTATTATATTTATGTTATTAAATATTTTTCCACGTTTATTTATTTCCACATTTATTCATGGATATATGCATTTACTCCTACATTTATTAATTTCTACATTTATTTATGTATTTCTGTTTAACTAATTTGGTGTATTGCACAATTACATTTCATACCCGCTTATTATACATTAACATTAACTTTGGTAAACATTGTGTGTGTGGAAAATGAAACTACCCTGTGGCCTCCCCCTGGTGTTTTAATAATTAGTTTATATTTATCCATATATGCATTTACTCTGATCTTAAGGCAAAGATATTTTTTATAAAAGGAAAAAAAACTTTCATATTGATTTCACTGGGGCTTTAAGAGATCTTTTGAGAGCGGGTAGTCTGTAGTTATGCCACAAAGTATATTTATTAGTTATAGTTATATACAATGCATGTAGTTAAGAATATGTTATTCTATTCTTTCCTCTTTACACACAAAAAGTTCCGTACTTTTAGGGACCTTGGGTATAGAGAACTTTGTCTCTGCGGAATTTGACCCTTGACACCAGGGATGTACCAACAATTTCCATTAGACATTGCCATTGGAAACGACATTGACATTGCGTGTGATGCTGTGAGCGAGTTAGTTTCTCAAGCTTGTCTGCTTGATTGGGATTTCCGCTTGACTTCAGACCAACGGAGAGCGTGTCTCATTTTAACAAAGTGTGTTGTTGAGGAACTGAGTGAGTGTGTGAGAGAAAGCAGGGAGGGAGAACATTTCTTTGGAAGCCGAGTCTGCAAAGCGACTACTGCGAGTGGGACATTTGCCAATCAGTTTAACTCACACCACTTCATGGGCAGGACATTACAAACTTGTGGAAAAAAAAATTACATTATTGGCCAAACCCTTTTTTGCTTTAAATCTAATGATGCCCACAGGTTTATTTAAGGGAAAACAATTCTGAAGTGTTCTCAGTAATATATTTCTAAGAAGTTTTAAATATTTTAACAACACGACAGAGAGCAAGGAATATGCAGAGTCCCCCTAATACAAGTACACACATGCATGCTGCTCTGATGCTGAGGCTGATAAAGGCGTGTGCTTGACTGAGTAGATGACAAGACTGGTGCACTGACAGGAACTCCCAAAGGTACCCATGTAACTACAACAACCTTAGCAATTAGTGTGTGTTTAAGTTTCTTGTGCATCAATGTGAAAGAACAAAAACAAGGAAAGAAAAAAAGACTTTCTGACTCGCTATCTCTTCTTCGAGGTATTAAGTGATTAGATTGTGTTTTCTTCTATGGTCATTCAGAATTATAGAGAGTTTACAAATCAAGCCAAATGGTTTTTGCAGCGAAATTATGCCAATTGAGGCCACTGTTCTGTGGTGAAACAAAATTAAGATAAGAACCAATGGCCAAATATTAATAAAAAGGTAAACAAACTAACAAGAACCAAACAGTTAAAGGTATTTCTTAACGTTCTTTTGTTTTGACTACTTCCCTAAAACTACTGAACTGAGAAATTATTGAATTATCTTGGCAACTGAGTAACTACTGGCGTTTCACCAGAATGAACTGTAAATATTAGGCTGGGAGCAGATTACAATTGTATTGTCCTGAAATGTCTTGCTGTACCAAAATCTGGTTGGCTCCAAAGATGAAAAGGCTATTTAGATCTTAAATCGACTAATCGGTTAAATGGCAAAGGCTCCTAGTCGACACTGAAAACAGTGGATATACACGAAAGAATTACACAAAATGTTATAATTTCAATGACTTCCTCTTTAATGTTTCGTTTGAAAACATTTGAAACAACATACTTAAACATATGTATGAAAAAAGATTAATTAATAGTCTTTAGTCAGGACCGAAATCTTTTATTTTAAGGTAAATTTTCCTTTGTGCCAATTGCAGCATGCTCAGATATGACCCCTTAAAAGATGGGTTGTTTTGAAGGAGGAAACCGGGTAGGTTTTTACGCAAACTATGTAACATCAAAGTGAAAAAATTGTAATTTCACTGGAGCCATGCCTGCGACACCAATTAATTCTTATTGCCGCGATGCGGATAACGCGGACAGAAGCGCAGCGAAAAAGTAGATAATGATCTAAAGCTTCATAAAGCTATGTTAACAATAACTTAATAATAAATATCAATATTTAAATATTTAAAATGCATGAAAGACGGATTTAATTAATTTTATTAAGATAAAATAAAAATTGAAGTCATTGAAATAATCTCTGTCCTCTGTCCTCCAGACCAGTTTGTGCCACCCCCTGCTGCCCTTGGCTGTCAGACATCCTTCGTGAACAACGGAGTACACTCAGGGCTGCTGAAAGGAAATGGCACAAGACCAAGTATCCTGCTGACCTAGGGGACTACCAATCACTACTCTCCTCTTTCTCTGCTAGTGTTACCACAGCGAAAACATATTTTTTACCACCAAGGTGAGCAATACACTCAGCAGCTTTTCAAGACCTTTAACTCTCTTCTTTTCTCCCCTCCTCCCCTGCCTACTACCTCTTTGACTGCTGAAGAGTTTGCAGTATTTTTCACTGAGAATACATCAGCCATCAGCAAACAGTTCTCAGCACCTCAGACCTCGGTACACACTACCCTCATTTCAAACATCGAACTCTCCTTTTTCGCCCCACTGACTGACACCGAAGTCACCCGACTTCACTACCGCCACCCCACCACCTGTCTGGTTGATCCAATCCCCTCCCATCTCCTTCAGGCCATATCCAGCACACTCACACCTCACACCACACACATCATCAACACCTCCCTGCTCATCGGCACTTTTCCATCCACATTTAAACAGGCCCAGGTCACGCCCCTTCTCAAGAAACCCACATTGGACCCTGCTACTACCGACAGTTACAGACCTGTCTCTCTCCTCCCTTTTATTGCGAAAACTCTTGAAGGGCAGTTTTCAACCAAGTTTCCTCATACCTATCCCAGAACAATCTACTGGGTGACTTCGCTGTCAGTCAGTGGGGCGAAAGAGGAGAGTTCGATGTTCAAAACAATCAGTCACAGAAGCACTGCGGCTAGCCGAGGCGGAATCCAAATCCTCGGTCAATTGATCAATCGGCAGATTCTGCTAGCAACCCTGTCATCCTTAGGAATCTCAGGCTCCCCTCTCCGCTGGTTCCAATCCTACCTCTCCGGCAGATCATTCAAGGTCTCAAGGAGGGGCTCGCTGTCCACTGCTCACCACATGATCACTGGGGTCCCTCAGGGATCGGTGCTTGGACCGCTGCTATTTTCTATTTACATGTCATCCTTAGGACCAATCAAACGTGCAGACGGCTTCTCGTATCACTGTTATGCTGACGACACCCAGATCTACATCTCGTTTCATCCAGACGACACGACTGTAGCAGCTTGCATAACAGCCTGCCTAGATTACATGAAAGAGCATCACCTCCAGCTGAACCTGGCCAAGACAGAACTACTTGTTTTTCCGGCACATTCATTCATTCACATTATTTCATTAATTCGCTCTGCGTTAGATCAAATGCGTCCTGTAGATTGTTCTTTACCTTTTGTCCATTGCCTTTTATTGCTTTGCTTTATAAATAATAAAAACATGATATAATGTAGGCTATCTTGTTTGTTGATAGGCTATATAGGCTTGTTCTTAAATTGTGACGCAATTAAAAAAGCTGTTTTTTCATTCGACATAATTTAAATAAACAAAGAATGAAACTTAAAAACAAATTAAAGATTTTAATTAACTGTTGTTAAATATTTAGTTTTATAGATACACTTTTATTAACATTTTATTTAATTTGATTACTATCATTTAATTTCATTTTTAGAGTCCGAAAAACAGACTTGAAAGGAGAAAATAAAATAGATTTCATTAGGTTTTATAGGCTACATATTTTAAGCCCAGGCACAGACCAGCCAAAGAAAACAAATGCTAATCGCGTCACTTCTTGCAGCCGCTAAAACAATCCAGTCAGTGTTGGTGCATCAGCAAATGCAAAAATATGAATTATCATTACCTAAGGAAACTGTAAACCATATGCCTGTTTAGGCTACATTAAATATTGGTTATGAACAGTTTGATTCTCTAGTCTTTAACATTTATTACATAGGCCCTAAAGCTTTTGGACCATCTTCTGGGCCATTCTTTGGTTTAGACTACACGGTTTAGACTACACGGTTACAAAACTTTCGTTTGAACAAGTGTCAAATTAGTCGTAGTGGATATTCCAACCAAATACCATAGAAAGAGACGGGTGTACTTATATAACATAAGGAGTATTAGTCTTTGTAAAAACAAACTAAACTACTTAACTTAGCATCTCTGTGAAGTATCCTCAACAATAATCTGAATATTGACTCACCAATTTGTGATTAACCAAAAGCATGTATAAACGTCACAGTAACAGGTTTGGAAAGCTCACAATTGTTTAGTCTGTTTATTTAGTGCTTTATTTGGTTGTGTGTTCTTCAAGGCCACGTGTTCACACAGAAGGCCAACACAAAAAACAGGGCCAGTAAGAGGGCACCATCTGTCCCATATGAGGGGCAAACAGAAGTGTGTTTGAACAACAATGTGAACACTCCCACGTCCATGTCTGAGTTCATGGTTTATTTGAGTTGGAGATTAAAAATGTAGGATTACGGGTGTATGGAAGTGCAGATCTTTGTTAAACATCAAATAGCACAACTCATATGGCAAATAACTCTTGTCAACACGTGTGTGTGTGTGTGTGTGTGTGTGTGTGTGTGTGTGTGTGTGTGTGTGTGTGTGTGTGTGTGTGTGTGTGTGTGTGTGTGTGTGTGTGTGTGTGTGTGTGTGTGTGTGTGTGTGTGTGTGTGTGTGTGTGTGTGTGTGTGTGTGTGTGTGTGTGTGTGTGTGTGTGTGTGTGTGTGTGTGTGTGTGTGTGTGTGTGTGTGTGTGTGTGTGTGTGTGTGTGTGTGTGTGTGTGTGTGTGTGTGTGTGTGTGTGTGTGTGTGTGTGTGTGTGTGTGTGTGTGTGTGTGTGTGTGTGTGTGTGTGTGTGTGTGTGTGTGTGTGTGTGTGTGTGTGTGTGTGTGTGTGTGTGTGTGTGTGTGTGTGTGTGTGTGTGTGTGTGTGTGTGTGTGTGTGTGTGTGTGTGTGTGTGTGTGTGTGTGTGTGTGTGTGTGTGTGTGTGTGTGTGTGTGTGTGTGTGTGTGTGTGTGTGTGTTTGTTTTTGTGGTTTATGAAGACTTTTGACCTGAATACGCACCAGCATTACGGGGACATTTGGGTTTATGAGGACAGGGACCATGTCCTTGTAAATCCGACAATGTAGATGTCATTTACTTAGTCCCAGAAGCACTATCTCCAATTTTGGCGCGATGTCCTTTTATACCATAAAACCCTGAAATGTTACCATACACAGTGTATCTCTGAGTTTGAGAGTGCGCCCCTGTAGCCTGGTCCCGGTATTGCACTCGCGTCATCCAAAAAGTGCATATATTATGCCAGTGTAAGTTTTAAGGCCTGTGATTGGATAGATCGGTATCGATTGGCGCGAAATAGCGAAAACAAGATGGCGGAGTTGGGCGGAGCTTCAATCAGCGCTGCTTGACTGCACACAACCTGCTATATACACGTGAGTTAATATACAATACTAAGTCATTATTATAATGATAATAATTTATCGATTGCGAATGAAATATGTGATGCATATGGGTCCTGCAATGAAATGTATTCCTAAAATAAAATAAAGTATGACAATAACTTAAAATCAGATCAGTACAGTTTAATGGAGAAACGCGATTAGACAATCTTGTTTGCTATGCTATTAATAAAAGTATAAACAAACAGTTTACTCACAGGCATAAATCATAGATGCTTATTAAAAAGATATTTGTACTATTAGTAGTTTTATTTGATATTAATGATTCTAATGAATAGCCTATGGTAATCAGAGGTGTAGTGATGCTCACGTTTATTTCCAGTTCGGACCGGATTAGAAACTGCACCAGAGAACACCTGTTTTTCAACAATTGAACCTGTTTGAAGCAACTATCACTCAAAAGGTAAGTTATAATGTTGTTTAATAGCTTGTTTAATCCGTCTGGTTTGTTTGTGCATGTCTTGCAAGCTCTTCCCTGCTTATTTTAGTCTTATTCATCATAATATTGAATTGTCATGACATGTGTTGAATGGGAGGGGGATGGATATATATATTATATTAAATAATAATACCACCCAGTACAGTATCCTGACATGCTGCTGTGAAATATAACTGCAGTTCTTCTGCGTTAAGAGATTGATCAAGATGCACTCTTATTTCTCCTGAGTTTAATATCATAAACTTTGTACCAATAGAACTGTCATTCTTAATGTTTATATCAAAACCAAACTTGCTGAATCATATGTCAAATGAAATGCACTATTCAGAATTATTGAGTGTCTTTTCCTATGACCGTAGACACATCAGATGGCCGAAGTGAAACGGCGAAGGAGAAAGCCCAAGCCTCTGGAGCAGGCCATACAGTTTTCACTTCTCAAGAAAGACAAGGAAGGGCTTGATGGCAGATTCATCAATGATTCAAAAGGTGAGTTTGATGGTTTATTAAAGCTGTGTCAGGTACATTGTATGCTATTTACTTCTCTGTTGTCGTGTAGGGAGAGGTGTGTTCAGTTGTACTGAGTTTGATAAGGGAGATTTCCTGCTGGAATACAGAGGAGATCTCATAAGTAAAGAAGAATGTGAGCGGAGACAAGGAATATATCATGACGCCCTCAAAGTTTTCTTGTTTGAGTTTCGATATGATGGAAAACTCCTCTGGTATGTAGAAAACATTTTAACATTAAAACTACTCTATTATAGATACTTATTGATAACTCTCATTTCTTTAGTGTTGATGCTGCCCGAGATGACTGTTCTCTTGGTAGACTTGTAAATGATGACCATATTAACCCAAACAGCAAGATGAAGACGATCCGTGTGGATGGAAAACCACACCTTTGCTTATTTGCTATAAGGAGCATCTGTGCTGGTGAAGAGATCACATATAATTATGGTGATTCTGAGTGGCCATGGCGTTGCACGGTATTTAAACCTTTACAATAACAACTTTGGATTATTTCAAACAACTTAAAAATATAAAAGGTTAATTGTAATGGATTTTATATGAATAACCTTATGCGTGTCAATTAGATGCAGTATATCAGGTTGTTTGTAGCCTCCACATCGTTTTTATGAAGACCCTTTTTTATGAAGACATCAAAAAACATGTTTACCTCAAGAACAACTCATGCCAATATTGAAAACTCATTATTGTACTATTAGATTAAATATAACCATAATACAAGTAGTTAAAAAGCAGCCTCCTTGGTTAAAATAGACCTTCAATAAGTAATTCTACAATAATAATGAGTCATTATTTGTCACATTATATTTTGTTTCTTATTTGTTTCTTAAACTTGTTGTTTCAGATGATAACTAGAGTTGCTATATCTTGTTTGGGTCTCACCTGATTATTTTTAAAGTTATCCAATAAGTTAATGTAATAATTTAGTTATTCCTCAAGTGAAAGAGCAGATTTTTAATGTACCTCCGAAACAGATTGTTTGCCACAGTTATCACTCACTGAATTATGATTGTGTGTGTGTGTATAAAGTGATCTCTCATATAAATACTTAAACTCAGGGTGCTGTAGTTACCAGTGTCCCGGTAAGACGTGTGTCCTTATAGACCAGACTTCTGTCAAACTAAAACCACACACTTGAGATTCTTCAGTCAAGTTAAACATCAAGAACATGTTTTCCTCATAAAACTGTGTCCTCATAAAACAGGTGTAAAGCTACAGACAACCTTACATACTATAATGAACATGCATGTAATGTGATGCATTAAAGTATTTTGGGTTACATTTAAACATGTATCTTATATTTAAATATTGATTTGAAATAAAACTCTTTTGTAATCTTACTTTGATATTATCTCAAATCACTACTTCATGTGCACATACAGTATTTATTGGTCAGTAACTGTGTACTAACCATGGTCATCCTGTTCATGTCTATTTTGCATTACTGGCTGACTCTACATTATCCTTTTGATATATTTCATATATTTGCCATGTTTTAAAACTCTTATCTTTATGTTATATTTTCAGATAAGCCATACGACCCAGTTGTCACCAGGCAGTGATGATTGTGCTGCTCTTACTGTGGGACTACACAAGGTGAGTGACAGTTGTACTGGAAGAGAATGAGTAGGGCCGGTAATTCTGCATATCTATTCCAATTCTTATTCATTCCTAACTTTAATTTCAATAAGGGAAAAACATTATATATCCTTCTTATTTATTTGAAGTCTGATTGCAAAACATGTCATTGTAGCTGAATATTAGCTTTCCTCTATCCCAGTGGTAAGAGCATTGTGTTAACAACGCAAGGTTGTGTGTTGGATCTCAGGGGATTGCAGATACCTGTGTATAAATGTATAGAATAATGCAATGTAAGTCGCTTTGGATAAAAGCATCTGCCAAATACCTACATGTAAATGTAAATATTAGCGCTCGGCACAGAATACAATGCATAGGGTTAGTGCTTTAACAAACAAGGGTTTCAAATGTCTAATTTGATGTTTTGTAGACTCTCAGTGAGGTTGAACCCTCCATTCTTAAAGTGAACACACAGTCAGAAGCCAGAGACGTACAAAAGGTATTGTTTTTTTCTTTCTGGAAATCAAATGGTTATGGCCATATGTTTAGAGTTTTAACTATCTGCATAATTACCATGTTAAAATGTCAACCTCTTTTAAATGTCCAAGTCACTTCTGTAACCCATGAATTACTTTGCCCACTAATATAACCCAGTGGTTGAAAATGTGCCATTGTGGCTAAATTTTTTCTGGCATCATTAGCCAGCTTTTGCTTCAGTGCTTCATTCATAATGTTTGCTTGTTTTCATTTCATGTTTTTAGTTGAATGTAGTCAGTGATCAATCACTGTTAATGGACTCAAGTTTCTGTGCATCCACTGAAGGACTGGAAAAAGTCTGTCTGTGATTCTGCTTTATTTGGATAATCTCTGAATCCTCTCTGTAGAAGTGTTAAGTGTTTTTTCCTTGCTTCCAGGTGACTCCTGAGAAGGACATATTATCATTTAAGGGTCAAGACTGTGTTGAGAAGGTAATAAAAAGAGCATTGCATCATTTGAGGAAATATTAGTTTGTTCTAGTATGTCTTCTCCAGATTAAACTTGTTTTTTTCATTATGTTTTCAGATGACACCTGTCAAAAAGCACTTGTTCAACGAGGAGCAGAGCTTTTGTGCACCTACTGAACAAGTCAATGAGGTATTTACATGTTTTAGTTTAATGGGAAAACCTGTGTAAATAATTAATTTTATTCTGCTGGCCCACAACCGTCTAAACTGTCCTACCCCAGTTTAAACCGAATGAACCAAAAAAAGGTTTTATATAACATAAAATGTCTTTGACATTGTGTTCTGTGCCATTGCTTACGCCTGGGCCACACATACTCCGTGTGTAGAACTTGTGTTGCGTATTGTAGTACGTATGCGTTGCGCAAGCGATATTTGCCATACGGTGGCGATCTGTGGTTTCTGTGACCCACAAGTTCAACAAATGTCACACAGTTTCACTTTCAGCAGAAAAGCCCCTCCTCTAAATGCTTTTTTTGAAAAGTGTGTAGTGTCTTTAACATGAAAATATACTTTCAGATTTACAGTTTTACCGGATTATGTGTTTTCTGCAATCCTGGTAAGAGTTGAGCTTTATCTAGCTTTATCTCGAAATCAAATCAACATGATGACTGTGAAAATGAGTGGCTCACTTTAATTACATGCATGTATGGTGAAATCCCATCTCAATCTGTGTGATTTTAAGCACAATACGCGTCCTGTCACTTTTAAATCTGTCCGTAGTGTACAGCGAAAACAGACTCAATGCATAAACGCTCGCTGCACTGACAGAACGTAACGCATCTGCAACGGAACAACGGACGGACCGCAACGCAAACGCAAGCTGTGTGAAGAATATCATCTGTTAACATAAAAAAATGCAACGCACTGCATACGGAGTATGTGTGGCCCAGGCGTTAGGCAATGTTTTACATGTCTCAGGAAAATGTGAAGTTAATATATTTGCACAGCAGGACATTTAGTTACCAAAAATGTATGTTAAGAACGATCCGATTTGGGAATCGGATCAGATCGTTAAGTATCTTAAGATTCCCACAGAGAAATGTATTACAATCTTAGGGATAGTTCTAATAATAAATCTAAAAGTATTATTGTTTGTCTTAAATTTGGACTCTAAAAATAGGTTGGAGCTCTTAGTTTTGCTCTCAAAGTGGACCAGTTTTAAACTTTAAAATGATCAATATCTTCTTCAAGGATGCATGATTAAAAATTGTAGTTTTACATGTATGTTTAAGAATATTCCTTTTTTGACACTGACACATTCACAAATCTTTTTCTTTTCAGGTCTGTAAGCATGACGTGGTCTCTTCAGTAATATCAAGCATGGACAGATGTGCTAAATGTGTGGGACCTGTTGCGGCACTAAAGTGGATTGGCCTGAGATGTAAATGTTAGTATATTGTCTATTTTGCAGCATGACATATCTTCATTTATTTTAGTACCATTCATTTAAGATCAAAGTTGTTTAACTGTTGAAGCAGCTTATTATCAAGTTATTAGTTAGGCTAGTAGTTTTTGCTGTGATATAGAGTTACTTGAAATGTGCTTAAAGTAATACATAAAAATAGTAACATTTGCATCCCCCCCCCTTTCATTTTTGCTAATCTGAAAATGATCCAATCCATTAACAAAAGAACATATATGATCCAAACCTTGAGTTTTGTGATCTATTAAACCACTAAAAACATAAATTGCAATAAGGGGGTAATTTTAACATGAGATACTATACCTAAACGCAATACAAATGACAACAGCTGAACATGTCCTGATACATGATGATTTCTCCAATAGTGTGCTCCAGTTTTTGGCACAAGTCCTGTTATTTAAAGTTTCACGAATGGACTGGAAAACGGTCATCACTGGTAAGAGAGTGTTTGATTTATATATGTTTGTTCTTTAGTTTTATGAATTAAAACTTTCTATTATTACTGTAAATTAATCATACCTATATTGACAATAGGATGTAAGTTCAGAGGAAGATGAGTTGTCAGATGAGGAATACATACCACAGTCTGAGTCAGACAGTCAGTCAGACAGTTTAGATGAACTGACAACAAAACCAGCAAGATATGATCAATCTAAACTCCTCTCAGATATGCATGGAGCGGCATCCTCTAAGTTTAGTGAACCTCTGAGATCCAATGTTACACCCCTGAATTTATCTAAAGACAAAGGAAAACCAATCTTAAAGGCCATGGAAGCAGCATGTGTTTATGAAGAGTCTGGCTTGCTTTGTCAGGAGGAGCAGTTGACTGATGTTGAGATAGACAGTGAATCGGACAGGTCTGGTGAATGCAACCTTCCCAGTAAGCAAGATTCAGAGGTATGCAGGTCAACAGATGTTATATCATCACCGCCATCACAAAACAGAGAGGAGAGTATTGAGAAGCTTTTGAATGCAGAAAAGGCAGCGACATTGAGAGAGGAAGGGAGGGAAAGCAGCATTGGTGAAGCAGATCAGTGTGTGGAATCAGCAAACATTTCTTGTTCAGCAAATAGTAAGAACTATTGTTACATCTGCGGGAAGCCTCAGTCCAAGTTGGCGCGCCATTTGAAAACTCATATGGCTGATGTTGAAGTTGGGCAGGCCTTGTCACTCCCTGTGCACTCAAAAGAACGCAAAGCAATGCTGCAAAAACTCAGGAACAAGGGCAACTATCAGCATAACACAGATGTTTTAAAGTTTGGAGAGGGGGCCCTTAAAATAAAACGGGCACCAAAAAAAGAACGTGACTCAAAGCATTTTGTGCATTGCATGTACTGCAAAGGGATGTTTGTACGTAGAGATCTATGGCGTCATTTGAAACGATGTCCCTCAAAACCAGTGTCTGACAGTGAAAACCAAGGGAGAACCAGGGTTTTGGGTCTGGCAACTATGGCAGAGTCTTCATTCAGTCAGCAGATATCGCAAGGAGTGTGGAAGCTCTTAAGTGTGATGAAGCAGGATGACATTTCTGCTGTTGTAAAAAATGACCTGAGTATTCTTCAACTTGCACAGTCTTTCTATAACAAACATGGACATGACCCTACCAAGTTTGAGTACATTCGTCAAAAACTCAGAGAAATTGGAAGATTGTTGTTGACTTTGCGTAGAGAGTTTTCAATATACAGTCTAGAAGAAGCTGTAAAACCTGCCAATTTTTACAGACTCATTGGAGCAGTCCAGAGAGTGTCTGGCTATGACGACGAGAGTCACTGCTACCAATGTCCAAGCCTTGCACTGAAACTGGGGCATTCTTTGAATAAGATTTGTGAAATCGTTCACTGCAGAGCACTGATGTCCGAGGACAAGGAACTGATCACGTCGACAGAGACATTTAAAAAGCTCTACTCCTCAAAGTGGTCTGAGATGATCTCGCACACAGCTTTGGTCACGCTGAATGAGGCGAAATTTAACAAGCCATTAACCCTGCCTTTCACTCAGGACGTACAGTGCCTTCATCAGTTTTTAGAGAAGACTGCACAAACAGCATTTCTGAACCTAAAAGAGACTGCCTCTCCTCAAAGCTATGCAGAACTAGCCAAAACAACGCTTGCCAGAATGATTGTTTTCAACCGTAGACGTGCAGGAGAGGTCTCTAAAATGCCACTCCGAGGTTTCAAAGAAAGGGACAGCACTTCTCTCCATGATGATGTTGCCATGGGCCTGAGCAAGTTTGAACAGAAACTCTGCAGCCACTTTAGTCGAGTTGAGATCAGGGGGAAAAGGGGAAGAAAGGTTGCGGTTCTTCTCTCACCTGATATGGTTGATGCCCTGACACTGCTGGTTACAAAGAGAAGTGAATGTGGAGTGCTGGACACTAATGAATTCTTGTTTGCCAGACCCAACTGCCAGAGTCATTACAGAGGTCCGGACTCTCTTAGGGTTTATGCAAGTGAATGTGGAGCTCAAAATCCAGAGTTTCTCAGATCAACTCATCTCCGCAAACATGTAGCTACTCTCTCCCAAATCCTAAACCTGAAAAACAATGAACTGGATCAGGTCGCAGATTTCCTGGGACATGATATTCGCGTCCATCGCGATTATTACAGGCTGCCTGAAGCCACTACTCAGCTGGCTAAAATATCCAAGTTACTGCTAGCCATGGAAAAGGGCCGTCTTCCTAATCTTCAAGGCAAATCACTTGATGACATTGAGATTGAAGGTATGTCCATCCTACTGTAGGCAGTACAGTGGAGTTTTACACTCATAGGGAGGTTTAAGGAAACTGAATTATGTGATGTACCTTGCATCTATTGAGTACACACTAGGGTGTAGTCTAATGGTCAGTCATGTTTCAAAAATGACTTCTGAATACAGGTTAAACATGTAGATGTTTCTCATGTTCTAAAGTTCACTTTTTCTTCAAGATGAAATCAGTCTGACAGATTCTGAAGCCAGTGATCCTGATGAAAGAGAGTCTGAGGACGATGCTCCTGCTGGAGGTGCAGGTGTCTCCAGTGATTTTGGTAAGTTGACAAGTAAACATGTTTTTGAATATGTTATTATTATTTTAACCCAGCATTTTAATTAGATTATTTGCATAAATAAAATGCATAGATACAGTTTTATTGCTTATTGTGCCTATAGTGCAACTTTTCTAATGGAATATTATTAAATTTAGGGATGCTCCAACATTTTAATTATGTCTGATACCAAGAAGTTGGTCATTTTCATGTTTGCCAAAACTGATAAATGACAGATGAACACAAGTCTTAAAAAGCAGCTGTTCAACAGGCTGAAGATTTCACTTCTAGAATAATATTTGAAGTTAAGGCTATAATAATAAGTTCATCCAAATTTCCTGATCAGTGTATAAATGATTTCTTGCAGATGTTCATAAGATGCCAATTGAGAGAACCACTGAAGTTTCCCAAGGTACCTGGGGGTTTAAATCAGAATACCATCATCATTGTAAGTACATGAGCTCTCATATAGTTAGAGCTTACTAACATATAAATTATTCTGTACAGAGAATGAGAGTGAGGCAGAAACTGAAAAACCACGTAAAGGCCAAAAGGTGTGCTGGTCGAATGCAGAAGTTAGCGCTGTGATGAAACATTTTAAGTCACACATAATCAAAGGGAAACTGGCCACACTGTCTGAATCCCAGCAGTGTAAGTCCGCTGAAAATCATGTTTTGTCAAGGCGAAGTGCACAAAACATCAGAGATTTCGTGCGAAATCGCGGAATTAGTTTAAAAAGGAAAGCACAACTCAAGTAAAGTTGGATCATGTCTTATTTGATGTTGTTCTATTTTGATTATTACTTGTTTGTTTTTGTTAATAATAATGGCAGCAGTAATTTGTTAAAAAAAAAGTAATACTGTCAGCGTTTCATCACCCTCATGTTGTTTCAAGCCTGCATGACTTTCTATCTTCAGTGGAATGCAAAAGGAGATGTTTAGCAGAATGTTAGGGCCAACCTCAGCCTCAGACGTTCATTGTATGGGAAAGAAGGTGCAATGAACGTCACTGGAGGCTGAGGCTGAGGTTGGCCCTAACATTCTACTAAACATCTCCTTTTGCATTCCACTGAAGATCGAAAGTCATGCAGGCTTGAAACAACATGAGGTTTTTTTTTAAGTTTCTCATGTTGTAGAATTCATTGCATGTTCAGCAAATGAATCTTACTCATTTCAATGTATGTTTAATAAAATCTAACAAATTGGCTTGTTTCAAAGCAGTCTGTTTTGTCTGTTTATTTGTTTTTTTTTGTTTTGAATGATTAAAATCTGGAAAAACTCAATTTTGTTATTAAATATCCATTCCGCGTTATCATCAAAATTACATTCAAACATGGTAACATTACACACTGCATTTAAAGTAAGTAGTCTGCCGAGTTGTAAATCCGAAGGTGAACGAATAACTAAAATATGAGCTTGTTCATGTGATTCAGCGTTGACTCCCTTTTTTTTTTACAAGTCCTCACCACAGTCTGCTACCAAACGCAGTGAATCCACAGATCTAGTCCCCGCCTGCCCGCTAAGAGTTGAACACACGCGCTAAACCTATCAGCAGACGACACTATCTGATCAATCACATTAGTGAGTCAGTCAAGCAGTAAAGTAAGTAAAACTGCTTATAAGTATTAAATAATACCTGTTGTTTGACACTCCATTTACCAATATACTCACAAAAATCATGCAGAACCTGCTCTTTAATGTGTAAACACTTTGGTCCCTGTAATGTTGTAATTTATTTTGTGTATCCGGTCCTCTTAAATCACATTAGTCTTGGTAATACACCGTGTTGTTTGTGTATTGTGTGTGTGGGCATGTACCATTAAACACACTTGTCCTTATAATGTTGGATTGTGCAGTTGTGTATTGTGTTTAAGATCAAGTCCTCTTAAATCACATTAGTCTTTGTAATACACCGTGTTGTGTGTGTAGTCATGTGCCTGTAACACACACTGGTCCCTGTAATCCACTGAAATGACATATTTTGTGTATTGTAAAACGAGCGCCCTCATATGCAGGTTGGGCCCCAAAAATCATAATTATGTCATAGGCGGGAACATTTCAGTATGGGCGGGAATGTCCTTGTGTACCACCAAAATATCGTATTGTTATATTTTCCATTCTGAAGTGTGTATCTAATATTTAAAGTCAGATTTGTGATCTGCATATTAAAACAATTTTTTTGATAGTTTTATCATCACTCTAAGGCATTGGGAAAGGTGTGTCCCCATTTACCACCACCAAACTGGTTTGACCGTCAAAGTCCTACTATACC
>NC_136767.1:17739805-17866261 GCF_947034865.1 Barbatula barbatula | reverse complement strand
TGATGCATATGGGTCCTGCAATGAAATGTATTCCTAAAATAAAATAAAGTATGACAATAACTTAAAATCAGATCAGTACAGTTTAATGGAGAAACGCGATTAGACAATCTTGTTTGCTATGCTATTAATAAAAGTATAAACAAACAGTTTACTCACAGGCATAAATCATAGATGCTTATTAAAAAGATATTTGTACTATTAGTAGTTTTATTTGATATTAATGATTCTAATGAATAGCCTATGGTAATCAGAGGTGTAGTGATGCTCACGTTTATTTCCAGTTCGGACCGGATTAGAAACTGCACCAGAGAACACCTGTTTTTCAACAATTGAACCTGTTTGAAGCAACTATCACTCAAAAGGTAAGTTATAATGTTGTTTAATAGCTTGTTTAATCCGTCTGGTTTGTTTGTGCATGTCTTGCAAGCTCTTCCCTGCTTATTTTAGTCTTATTCATCATAATATTGAATTGTCATGACATGTGTTGAATGGGAGGGGGATGGATATATATATTATATTAAATAATAATACCACCCAGTACAGTATCCTGACATGCTGCTGTGAAATATAACTGCAGTTCTTCTGCGTTAAGAGATTGATCAAGATGCACTCTTATTTCTCCTGAGTTTAATATCATAAACTTTGTACCAATAGAACTGTCATTCTTAATGTTTATATCAAAACCAAACTTGCTGAATCATATGTCAAATGAAATGCACTATTCAGAATTATTGAGTGTCTTTTCCTATGACCGTAGACACATCAGATGGCCGAAGTGAAACGGCGAAGGAGAAAGCCCAAGCCTCTGGAGCAGGCCATACAGTTTTCACTTCTCAAGAAAGACAAGGAAGGGCTTGATGGCAGATTCATCAATGATTCAAAAGGTGAGTTTGATGGTTTATTAAAGCTGTGTCAGGTACATTGTATGCTATTTACTTCTCTGTTGTCGTGTAGGGAGAGGTGTGTTCAGTTGTACTGAGTTTGATAAGGGAGATTTCCTGCTGGAATACAGAGGAGATCTCATAAGTAAAGAAGAATGTGAGCGGAGACAAGGAATATATCATGACGCCCTCAAAGTTTTCTTGTTTGAGTTTCGATATGATGGAAAACTCCTCTGGTATGTAGAAAACATTTTAACATTAAAACTACTCTATTATAGATACTTATTGATAACTCTCATTTCTTTAGTGTTGATGCTGCCCGAGATGACTGTTCTCTTGGTAGACTTGTAAATGATGACCATATTAACCCAAACAGCAAGATGAAGACGATCCGTGTGGATGGAAAACCACACCTTTGCTTATTTGCTATAAGGAGCATCTGTGCTGGTGAAGAGATCACATATAATTATGGTGATTCTGAGTGGCCATGGCGTTGCACGGTATTTAAACCTTTACAATAACAACTTTGGATTATTTCAAACAACTTAAAAATATAAAAGGTTAATTGTAATGGATTTTATATGAATAACCTTATGCGTGTCAATTAGATGCAGTATATCAGGTTGTTTGTAGCCTCCACATCGTTTTTATGAAGACCCTTTTTTATGAAGACATCAAAAAACATGTTTACCTCAAGAACAACTCATGCCAATATTGAAAACTCATTATTGTACTATTAGATTAAATATAACCATAATACAAGTAGTTAAAAAGCAGCCTCCTTGGTTAAAATAGACCTTCAATAAGTAATTCTACAATAATAATGAGTCATTATTTGTCACATTATATTTTGTTTCTTATTTGTTTCTTAAACTTGTTGTTTCAGATGATAACTAGAGTTGCTATATCTTGTTTGGGTCTCACCTGATTATTTTTAAAGTTATCCAATAAGTTAATGTAATAATTTAGTTATTCCTCAAGTGAAAGAGCAGATTTTTAATGTACCTCCGAAACAGATTGTTTGCCACAGTTATCACTCACTGAATTATGATTGTGTGTGTGTGTATAAAGTGATCTCTCATATAAATACTTAAACTCAGGGTGCTGTAGTTACCAGTGTCCCGGTAAGACGTGTGTCCTTATAGACCAGACTTCTGTCAAACTAAAACCACACACTTGAGATTCTTCAGTCAAGTTAAACATCAAGAACATGTTTTCCTCATAAAACTGTGTCCTCATAAAACAGGTGTAAAGCTACAGACAACCTTACATACTATAATGAACATGCATGTAATGTGATGCATTAAAGTATTTTGGGTTACATTTAAACATGTATCTTATATTTAAATATTGATTTGAAATAAAACTCTTTTGTAATCTTACTTTGATATTATCTCAAATCACTACTTCATGTGCACATACAGTATTTATTGGTCAGTAACTGTGTACTAACCATGGTCATCCTGTTCATGTCTATTTTGCATTACTGGCTGACTCTACATTATCCTTTTGATATATTTCATATATTTGCCATGTTTTAAAACTCTTATCTTTATGTTATATTTTCAGATAAGCCATACGACCCAGTTGTCACCAGGCAGTGATGATTGTGCTGCTCTTACTGTGGGACTACACAAGGTGAGTGACAGTTGTACTGGAAGAGAATGAGTAGGGCCGGTAATTCTGCATATCTATTCCAATTCTTATTCATTCCTAACTTTAATTTCAATAAGGGAAAAACATTATATATCCTTCTTATTTATTTGAAGTCTGATTGCAAAACATGTCATTGTAGCTGAATATTAGCTTTCCTCTATCCCAGTGGTAAGAGCATTGTGTTAACAACGCAAGGTTGTGTGTTGGATCTCAGGGGATTGCAGATACCTGTGTATAAATGTATAGAATAATGCAATGTAAGTCGCTTTGGATAAAAGCATCTGCCAAATACCTACATGTAAATGTAAATATTAGCGCTCGGCACAGAATACAATGCATAGGGTTAGTGCTTTAACAAACAAGGGTTTCAAATGTCTAATTTGATGTTTTGTAGACTCTCAGTGAGGTTGAACCCTCCATTCTTAAAGTGAACACACAGTCAGAAGCCAGAGACGTACAAAAGGTATTGTTTTTTTCTTTCTGGAAATCAAATGGTTATGGCCATATGTTTAGAGTTTTAACTATCTGCATAATTACCATGTTAAAATGTCAACCTCTTTTAAATGTCCAAGTCACTTCTGTAACCCATGAATTACTTTGCCCACTAATATAACCCAGTGGTTGAAAATGTGCCATTGTGGCTAAATTTTTTCTGGCATCATTAGCCAGCTTTTGCTTCAGTGCTTCATTCATAATGTTTGCTTGTTTTCATTTCATGTTTTTAGTTGAATGTAGTCAGTGATCAATCACTGTTAATGGACTCAAGTTTCTGTGCATCCACTGAAGGACTGGAAAAAGTCTGTCTGTGATTCTGCTTTATTTGGATAATCTCTGAATCCTCTCTGTAGAAGTGTTAAGTGTTTTTTCCTTGCTTCCAGGTGACTCCTGAGAAGGACATATTATCATTTAAGGGTCAAGACTGTGTTGAGAAGGTAATAAAAAGAGCATTGCATCATTTGAGGAAATATTAGTTTGTTCTAGTATGTCTTCTCCAGATTAAACTTGTTTTTTTCATTATGTTTTCAGATGACACCTGTCAAAAAGCACTTGTTCAACGAGGAGCAGAGCTTTTGTGCACCTACTGAACAAGTCAATGAGGTATTTACATGTTTTAGTTTAATGGGAAAACCTGTGTAAATAATTAATTTTATTCTGCTGGCCCACAACCGTCTAAACTGTCCTACCCCAGTTTAAACCGAATGAACCAAAAAAAGGTTTTATATAACATAAAATGTCTTTGACATTGTGTTCTGTGCCATTGCTTACGCCTGGGCCACACATACTCCGTGTGTAGAACTTGTGTTGCGTATTGTAGTACGTATGCGTTGCGCAAGCGATATTTGCCATACGGTGGCGATCTGTGGTTTCTGTGACCCACAAGTTCAACAAATGTCACACAGTTTCACTTTCAGCAGAAAAGCCCCTCCTCTAAATGCTTTTTTTGAAAAGTGTGTAGTGTCTTTAACATGAAAATATACTTTCAGATTTACAGTTTTACCGGATTATGTGTTTTCTGCAATCCTGGTAAGAGTTGAGCTTTATCTAGCTTTATCTCGAAATCAAATCAACATGATGACTGTGAAAATGAGTGGCTCACTTTAATTACATGCATGTATGGTGAAATCCCATCTCAATCTGTGTGATTTTAAGCACAATACGCGTCCTGTCACTTTTAAATCTGTCCGTAGTGTACAGCGAAAACAGACTCAATGCATAAACGCTCGCTGCACTGACAGAACGTAACGCATCTGCAACGGAACAACGGACGGACCGCAACGCAAACGCAAGCTGTGTGAAGAATATCATCTGTTAACATAAAAAAATGCAACGCACTGCATACGGAGTATGTGTGGCCCAGGCGTTAGGCAATGTTTTACATGTCTCAGGAAAATGTGAAGTTAATATATTTGCACAGCAGGACATTTAGTTACCAAAAATGTATGTTAAGAACGATCCGATTTGGGAATCGGATCAGATCGTTAAGTATCTTAAGATTCCCACAGAGAAATGTATTACAATCTTAGGGATAGTTCTAATAATAAATCTAAAAGTATTATTGTTTGTCTTAAATTTGGACTCTAAAAATAGGTTGGAGCTCTTAGTTTTGCTCTCAAAGTGGACCAGTTTTAAACTTTAAAATGATCAATATCTTCTTCAAGGATGCATGATTAAAAATTGTAGTTTTACATGTATGTTTAAGAATATTCCTTTTTTGACACTGACACATTCACAAATCTTTTTCTTTTCAGGTCTGTAAGCATGACGTGGTCTCTTCAGTAATATCAAGCATGGACAGATGTGCTAAATGTGTGGGACCTGTTGCGGCACTAAAGTGGATTGGCCTGAGATGTAAATGTTAGTATATTGTCTATTTTGCAGCATGACATATCTTCATTTATTTTAGTACCATTCATTTAAGATCAAAGTTGTTTAACTGTTGAAGCAGCTTATTATCAAGTTATTAGTTAGGCTAGTAGTTTTTGCTGTGATATAGAGTTACTTGAAATGTGCTTAAAGTAATACATAAAAATAGTAACATTTGCATCCCCCCCCCTTTCATTTTTGCTAATCTGAAAATGATCCAATCCATTAACAAAAGAACATATATGATCCAAACCTTGAGTTTTGTGATCTATTAAACCACTAAAAACATAAATTGCAATAAGGGGGTAATTTTAACATGAGATACTATACCTAAACGCAATACAAATGACAACAGCTGAACATGTCCTGATACATGATGATTTCTCCAATAGTGTGCTCCAGTTTTTGGCACAAGTCCTGTTATTTAAAGTTTCACGAATGGACTGGAAAACGGTCATCACTGGTAAGAGAGTGTTTGATTTATATATGTTTGTTCTTTAGTTTTATGAATTAAAACTTTCTATTATTACTGTAAATTAATCATACCTATATTGACAATAGGATGTAAGTTCAGAGGAAGATGAGTTGTCAGATGAGGAATACATACCACAGTCTGAGTCAGACAGTCAGTCAGACAGTTTAGATGAACTGACAACAAAACCAGCAAGATATGATCAATCTAAACTCCTCTCAGATATGCATGGAGCGGCATCCTCTAAGTTTAGTGAACCTCTGAGATCCAATGTTACACCCCTGAATTTATCTAAAGACAAAGGAAAACCAATCTTAAAGGCCATGGAAGCAGCATGTGTTTATGAAGAGTCTGGCTTGCTTTGTCAGGAGGAGCAGTTGACTGATGTTGAGATAGACAGTGAATCGGACAGGTCTGGTGAATGCAACCTTCCCAGTAAGCAAGATTCAGAGGTATGCAGGTCAACAGATGTTATATCATCACCGCCATCACAAAACAGAGAGGAGAGTATTGAGAAGCTTTTGAATGCAGAAAAGGCAGCGACATTGAGAGAGGAAGGGAGGGAAAGCAGCATTGGTGAAGCAGATCAGTGTGTGGAATCAGCAAACATTTCTTGTTCAGCAAATAGTAAGAACTATTGTTACATCTGCGGGAAGCCTCAGTCCAAGTTGGCGCGCCATTTGAAAACTCATATGGCTGATGTTGAAGTTGGGCAGGCCTTGTCACTCCCTGTGCACTCAAAAGAACGCAAAGCAATGCTGCAAAAACTCAGGAACAAGGGCAACTATCAGCATAACACAGATGTTTTAAAGTTTGGAGAGGGGGCCCTTAAAATAAAACGGGCACCAAAAAAAGAACGTGACTCAAAGCATTTTGTGCATTGCATGTACTGCAAAGGGATGTTTGTACGTAGAGATCTATGGCGTCATTTGAAACGATGTCCCTCAAAACCAGTGTCTGACAGTGAAAACCAAGGGAGAACCAGGGTTTTGGGTCTGGCAACTATGGCAGAGTCTTCATTCAGTCAGCAGATATCGCAAGGAGTGTGGAAGCTCTTAAGTGTGATGAAGCAGGATGACATTTCTGCTGTTGTAAAAAATGACCTGAGTATTCTTCAACTTGCACAGTCTTTCTATAACAAACATGGACATGACCCTACCAAGTTTGAGTACATTCGTCAAAAACTCAGAGAAATTGGAAGATTGTTGTTGACTTTGCGTAGAGAGTTTTCAATATACAGTCTAGAAGAAGCTGTAAAACCTGCCAATTTTTACAGACTCATTGGAGCAGTCCAGAGAGTGTCTGGCTATGACGACGAGAGTCACTGCTACCAATGTCCAAGCCTTGCACTGAAACTGGGGCATTCTTTGAATAAGATTTGTGAAATCGTTCACTGCAGAGCACTGATGTCCGAGGACAAGGAACTGATCACGTCGACAGAGACATTTAAAAAGCTCTACTCCTCAAAGTGGTCTGAGATGATCTCGCACACAGCTTTGGTCACGCTGAATGAGGCGAAATTTAACAAGCCATTAACCCTGCCTTTCACTCAGGACGTACAGTGCCTTCATCAGTTTTTAGAGAAGACTGCACAAACAGCATTTCTGAACCTAAAAGAGACTGCCTCTCCTCAAAGCTATGCAGAACTAGCCAAAACAACGCTTGCCAGAATGATTGTTTTCAACCGTAGACGTGCAGGAGAGGTCTCTAAAATGCCACTCCGAGGTTTCAAAGAAAGGGACAGCACTTCTCTCCATGATGATGTTGCCATGGGCCTGAGCAAGTTTGAACAGAAACTCTGCAGCCACTTTAGTCGAGTTGAGATCAGGGGGAAAAGGGGAAGAAAGGTTGCGGTTCTTCTCTCACCTGATATGGTTGATGCCCTGACACTGCTGGTTACAAAGAGAAGTGAATGTGGAGTGCTGGACACTAATGAATTCTTGTTTGCCAGACCCAACTGCCAGAGTCATTACAGAGGTCCGGACTCTCTTAGGGTTTATGCAAGTGAATGTGGAGCTCAAAATCCAGAGTTTCTCAGATCAACTCATCTCCGCAAACATGTAGCTACTCTCTCCCAAATCCTAAACCTGAAAAACAATGAACTGGATCAGGTCGCAGATTTCCTGGGACATGATATTCGCGTCCATCGCGATTATTACAGGCTGCCTGAAGCCACTACTCAGCTGGCTAAAATATCCAAGTTACTGCTAGCCATGGAAAAGGGCCGTCTTCCTAATCTTCAAGGCAAATCACTTGATGACATTGAGATTGAAGGTATGTCCATCCTACTGTAGGCAGTACAGTGGAGTTTTACACTCATAGGGAGGTTTAAGGAAACTGAATTATGTGATGTACCTTGCATCTATTGAGTACACACTAGGGTGTAGTCTAATGGTCAGTCATGTTTCAAAAATGACTTCTGAATACAGGTTAAACATGTAGATGTTTCTCATGTTCTAAAGTTCACTTTTTCTTCAAGATGAAATCAGTCTGACAGATTCTGAAGCCAGTGATCCTGATGAAAGAGAGTCTGAGGACGATGCTCCTGCTGGAGGTGCAGGTGTCTCCAGTGATTTTGGTAAGTTGACAAGTAAACATGTTTTTGAATATGTTATTATTATTTTAACCCAGCATTTTAATTAGATTATTTGCATAAATAAAATGCATAGATACAGTTTTATTGCTTATTGTGCCTATAGTGCAACTTTTCTAATGGAATATTATTAAATTTAGGGATGCTCCAACATTTTAATTATGTCTGATACCAAGAAGTTGGTCATTTTCATGTTTGCCAAAACTGATAAATGACAGATGAACACAAGTCTTAAAAAGCAGCTGTTCAACAGGCTGAAGATTTCACTTCTAGAATAATATTTGAAGTTAAGGCTATAATAATAAGTTCATCCAAATTTCCTGATCAGTGTATAAATGATTTCTTGCAGATGTTCATAAGATGCCAATTGAGAGAACCACTGAAGTTTCCCAAGGTACCTGGGGGTTTAAATCAGAATACCATCATCATTGTAAGTACATGAGCTCTCATATAGTTAGAGCTTACTAACATATAAATTATTCTGTACAGAGAATGAGAGTGAGGCAGAAACTGAAAAACCACGTAAAGGCCAAAAGGTGTGCTGGTCGAATGCAGAAGTTAGCGCTGTGATGAAACATTTTAAGTCACACATAATCAAAGGGAAACTGGCCACACTGTCTGAATCCCAGCAGTGTAAGTCCGCTGAAAATCATGTTTTGTCAAGGCAAAGTGCACAAAACATCAGAGATTTCGTGCGAAATCGCGGAATTAGTTTAAAAAGGAAAGCACAACTCAAGTAAAGTTGGATCATGTCTTATTTGATGTTGTTCTATTTTGATTATTACTTGTTTGTTTTTGTTAATAATAATGGCAGCAGTAATTTGTTAAAAAAAAAGTAATACTGTCAGCGTTTCATCACCCTCATGTTGTTTCAAGCCTGCATGACTTTCTATCTTCAGTGGAATGCAAAAGGAGATGTTTAGCAGAATGTTAGGGCCAACCTCAGCCTCAGACGTTCATTGTATGGGAAAGAAGGTGCAATGAACGTCACTGGAGGCTGAGGCTGAGGTTGGCCCTAACATTCTACTAAACATCTCCTTTTGCATTCCACTGAAGATCGAAAGTCATGCAGGCTTGAAACAACATGAGGTTTTTTTTTAAGTTTCTCATGTTGTAGAATTCATTGCATGTTCAGCAAATGAATCTTACTCATTTCAATGTATGTTTAATAAAATCTAACAAATTGGCTTGTTTCAAAGCAGTCTGTTTTGTCTGTTTATTTGTTTTTTTTTGTTTTGAATGATTAAAATCTGGAAAAACTCAATTTTGTTATTAAATATCCATTCCGCGTTATCATCAAAATTACATTCAAACATGGTAACATTACACACTGCATTTAAAGTAAGTAGTCTGCCGAGTTGTAAATCCGAAGGTGAACGAATAACTAAAATATGAGCTTGTTCATGTGATTCAGCGTTGACTCCCTTTTTTTTTTACAAGTCCTCACCACAGTCTGCTACCAAACGCAGTGAATCCACAGATCTAGTCCCCGCCTGCCCGCTAAGAGTTGAACACACGCGCTAAACCTATCAGCAGACGACACTATCTGATCAATCACATTAGTGAGTCAGTCAAGCAGTAAAGTAAGTAAAACTGCTTATAAGTATTAAATAATACCTGTTGTTTGACACTCCATTTACCAATATACTCACAAAAATCATGCAGAACCTGCTCTTTAATGTGTAAACACTTTGGTCCCTGTAATGTTGTAATTTATTTTGTGTATCCGGTCCTCTTAAATCACATTAGTCTTGGTAATACACCGTGTTGTTTGTGTATTGTGTGTGTGGGCATGTACCATTAAACACACTTGTCCTTATAATGTTGGATTGTGCAGTTGTGTATTGTGTTTAAGATCAAGTCCTCTTAAATCACATTAGTCTTTGTAATACACCGTGTTGTGTGTGTAGTCATGTGCCTGTAACACACACTGGTCCCTGTAATCCACTGAAATGACATATTTTGTGTATTGTAAAACGAGCGCCCTCATATGCAGGTTGGGCCCCAAAAATCATAATTATGTCATAGGCGGGAACATTTCAGTATGGGCGGGAATGTCCTTGTGTACCACCAAAATATCGTATTGTTATATTTTCCATTCTGAAGTGTGTATCTAATATTTAAAGTCAGATTTGTGATCTGCATATTAAAACAATTTTTTTGATAGTTTTATCATCACTCTAAGGCATTGGGAAAGGTGTGTCCCCATTTACCACCACCAAACTGGTTTGACCGTCAAAGTCCTACTATACCACAAAAACAAGTGTGTGTGTGTGTGTGTGTGTGTGTGTGTGTGTGTGTGTGTGTGTGTGTGTGTGTGTGTGTGTGTGTGTGTGTGTGTGTGTGTGTGTGTGTGTGTGTGTGTGTGTGTGTGTGTGTGTGTGTGTGTGTGTGTGTGTGTGTGTGTGTGTGTGTGTGTGTGTGTGTGTGTGTGTGTGTGTGTGTGTGTGTGTGTGTGTGTGTGTGTGTGTGTGTGTGTGTGTGTGTGTGTGTGTGTGTGTGTGTGTGTGTGTGTGTGTGTGTGTGTGTGTGTGTGTGTGTGTGTGTGTGTGTGTGTGTGTGTGTGTGTGTGTGTGTGTGTGTGTGTGTGTGTGTGTGTGTGTGTGTGTGTGTGTGTGTGTGTGTGTGTGTGTGTGTGTGTGTGTGTGTGTGTGTGTGTGTGTGTGTGTGTGTGTGTGTGTGTGTGTGTGTGTGTGTGTGTGTGTGTGTGTGTGTGTGTGTGTGTGTGTGTGTGTGTGTGTGTGTGTGTGTGTGTGTGTGTGTGTGTGTGTGTGTGTGTGTGTGTGTGTGTGTGTGTGTGTGTGTGTGTGTGTGTGTGTGTGTGTGTGTGTGTGTGTGTGTGTGTGTGTGTGTGTGTGTGTGTGTGTGTGTGTGTGTGTGTGTGTGTGTGTGTGTGTGTGTGTGTGTGTGTGTGTGTGTGTGTGTGTGTGTGTGTGTGTGTGTGTGTGTGTGTGTGTGTGTGTGTGTGTGTGTGTGTGTGTGTGTGTGTGTGTGTGTGTGTGTGTGTGTGTGTGTGTGTGTGTGTGTGTGTGTGTGTGTGTGTGTGTGTGTGTGTGTGTGTGTGTGTGTGTGTGTGTGTGTGTGTGTGTGTGTGTGTGTGTGTGTGTGTGTGTGTGTGTGTGTGTGTGTGTGTGTGTGTGTGTGTGTGTGTGTGTGTGTGTGTGTGTGTGTGTGTATTATTTACTCAGTAAATGCATCCATTTTTTCACAGGAGCTTTACTTTTCCATCGCTGTAGCTGTATGAATTCAGTATAATATTTAACTTAATATCCCATCGATGAACTGGAAGTTTGGGATTTATCCCCAATAGATTGCCAGTCTTCCTCTGGTCCCCCAGGTGGTTTTCTGCAGCAGTTTCAGAATGAGGGACCTTGACTCATTGTGTTGGTTATTTTAGGTCCTGCCATTGTTCTCCTTTTTTTGTAAAATGTTATAAATGTGTTTTATAAATACAAACTATGAAACTTTCTTTTATTTAATACTGAATATAACTTTGCTGTTGTTGTTATCATTAAGATATAATGTGTATGATACGAATGGGTAAGTCAATCTAAGCCTTTGTCATCTCTTAAACTAATACACGAATTAAGAAATAACCTTGTTATGGAAACAGTATAACAAATGCATAAGAATTCTTTATCTGAAATAGTTCACGTTTATGAAACACAGACTGATGAAGCCGTCTTGAAAAACCTCCATATAGGATTCAGTTAGTCGATCTCTACAATCCTTGTGCCTGAGATCCCAGATATCCACATGGAGAGGTAATGTTAAAGCTCATAAATGGCAATCCCTTCTTGTTCACAAATCACTGAAAGATGGCCTTATGCTAAATGAAACAGTGTTCTCTTTTGATTGAGCATTAAACCAAGGTTCCCCAATCAGGCCTCAAAGCGGTTTGTGGTAACCACAAAGGTAAGCCATGCTACCTATGCTCAAAAATGCTCCCTTTCTCTGGTGTCCAATAAGAAAGAACATGGCAACAGGACTGAGCCTGTTACACTCTGTTGGCGTGCCACTGAGCTCAGGTGAAAGTAGACTGTGTGTGCCACTACCAAGAGGTTGTGTGGGTGGAGTTCGAAGGTTTAGGACTTGGGACATGTTTCGGCAGAATGGGGAGGTTGCCATGGCGACATGGGGTACTGGTCTTTCGTAACTGGTTAACGCTGACAGAAATAGTCCTGAGAAGTGAAAGAGTGTGTGAGAGAACGATCTAATAAGAGAAAGAAAGGGAGCAGAAGAGGGAAGAACCCTGCTGTGTGACCGACTAAGTGCCGAGAGAAAGTCTCACAAGATGTGCTTCCTTCATCGAGACCTACACAAATGAATGCTATTGTTTTTGTATTATTAAATAACAGAAAAGACACAACAACAACCCTTGAGACTATTTATGTATATTAATTTGGGGAATTAGGGGTAGGGGAATAAAAAGCTAGTGTCCCAGCATATAAATGTGTAAAATGTACACAGATCTAAATTGTATACATTTTTTATTTATTTAAATATGAATTGAATAAAACCTGTAATGGTACAGAGAGATATAAGGTTATGAATACTGGTGCATGTAGGCCATTACGTTGCATCTATCCGTGGACCACCACACAACAATGAAACCTTTCATTCTCTCCATATCAACTACCCCTCTGCCCCCCCCCCCCAGTCACACACACCGACTACCCCCCACCCCAACATCCTCATCTCTCTGTCCCCTTTCTGTCTTCTGACTTGAAGTACATGAGTGTGTGCACATGCGAGGTACTGAATCGTGAAGAGGGGACACCAGACATGCTGTTGCTAAAGTCTCATCCTGCATATGACAAATAAATATGCACTACAGAGAAAAAGAATAATAGCCAACCAGCCTTTCCTTTTCATTTCATACTGTGTTTGCATTTCCCATTATGTTTACAATCACAGCCTCAAAACACGGATTAATGCTTCACCAAGGAAGTTATACTACTTCCATACAGTAATATAATGGAGGCCTAATTATATAAACTAAAGCAGGGGTGACCACACTTTTTCAGCTTGCGAGCTACTTTTAAAATGATCAAGTCAAAATGATCTACCTACAAAAATGCTAAACATATTTATTTATACATATATTTATGAATATATTGAAAATCATTTATGTACAATATAAGTTAGTGTACCTTGCATAACTGCATGAACCCATATTGCACAATACAACTCTGTACATTTTTTTTGTCCTCACCTTACTCTGATGACTTGCACTGAATGGAATCAGCCAGGGATGCATAGTCCGGACAGTAGCTGCTGATAGCCAGCCTCAAGCACATTTCTAAATGAGTATCAGTCATGGTGGAACGGTATTTGGACTTAATAATCTTCATGTGGGAAAAGGCTGACTCACATAAATAAGTGGAGCCGAATAATGCAGTCAAGGAGGTAGCACATTTCCTCATGTTGGGGTACTTTTCCTCTGTGAGTAAGTTCCAAAACTGTCCATGAGCCCTGGACTTGAGCTCAATGTCAGCTTGTAGTGTCAGGATCTCATCCTCCACTCCAGACGAGTTCAGGTGAAACAGTGTTGCAATTTTTGATGCAAGTAAATCAACCTCAGCATTTTCCCGAAAAGGGTAACACATGAATGTAGCGACTGGCTCCAATAAAGCAAAGTCTTGAAACCGTTTGTTAAAGTCTGACAGACAGTTTTCAATCTGCTCTGTGTAGCGTCCACTGTCAAGTTGCGCACACGCCTTCCCTTGTGTCTCCAGTTCTGATACGAGGTTCTGAAAGTTTGCCAAATCATGGCGCTGCAGCTTTGAGCACAGATGTTGCATTTTTCGTTTGAATGCATTAACTGAGCTGATCATATTGACCACTGTTTTGTCTTTTCCTTGCAGCTCAACATTAAGCTCATTCAACATGTTTGTCAGATCGGTTAAAAATGCTAAGTCTAGTAGCCACTGATCGTCATTTAGTTGGTTGTATTCTGCATGTTTAGATACAAGGAAAAACTCTTTAATCTCCGGACAGAGTTCTCTAAATCTTTGCAGGAATTTCCCTCGACTAAGCCATCTTACGTCAGTGTGTAGCAACATTTCAGTGTGGTCGCAGTCCGCCTTCTCCAGATGCACACGGAACAGCCGTCTTTGAAGAGATCTGGCGCGAATAGAACAGGCGATCTTCGTTGCCACATCCATTATCTCTTTCATGTTCAGCATTTTTGCGCATAACGCTTGTTGGTGTATTATGCAGTGGTAATTGAGGAAGTCGGGGAAGGCATCATCCTCCCTGCACTTGGCAATAAATCCATTTGAGCGGCCAACCATCGCGGGTGCACCGTCCGTGGTGATGGACACCAATTTGCACACTGGAAGCTGAGTTTTCTCGATAAAGTTTTTGAAAGACTGAAAAATGTCCTCTCCCCGCGTGTGTTCTTTCATGGGCAGTACTGTTAAAAGCTCCTCTTTGGCAGTCATATCGGTAAACACCATACGAATAAAAATGCACAACTGGGCTGTGTCACTCACGTCTGTAGACTCGTCTAATTGCAGTGAGAAACACTCGCAATCCGCGATATCCCTCCTAAGTTTCTCGGTCACATCCTCGGCCATTGCTTCACAGCGCCGTGTAACTGTACTTCTTGACAGCTGGAGAGATTTGATTGAAGATACTATGTCTGGTTTGTTTTTAAAATCTTGAAACAACGATTCAGCCGCTTCAACAAATGCCTCTTTTATCATCTCTCCGTCTTGGAAGGATTTCTTGTGTTTAACGATGACGTGACTCACCCGGAACGATGCTTCGGTGGCGGTCTTCGCTTTTGTGGTAAGCTGTGAGAAAAAGGCCTGCTGTCCGGACAACTGGGATTTTAGTTCTTTCACCTTTCTCCTTCTCAGTTCGCTTTTCGGTGGGAAGTCAGTGTCGTATCTTGTATGAACAGTCCGAAAATGTCGCTCCACATTTCCCTTTTTCGGAATAGCAATGGTAGCGTTGCAGATGAGGCAAACGCACTTCGAATAGGACATTGTGAAAAAAAAGTCCTCCTCCCATTCTGTATGGAAGTGGTAAGTTTTTGGCTTCTTACTTGGTCCAGCTCCCCCACTCATTTTTATACCCTTTTTAAGTTTAGTGGAAATTAATTAGGCTAACTGGGCAACTCGCTAGTTTGCTGGAATTTTGCCGCTGCTGTATGCACATGCGTGCTGACCCATATGTCAGAAAAGATCAGACGTTAGACTGGTTGTCCTGTATGTCAATCAAGAGAAAATGTCATAGTGAGGATGGATGATAGGCTGACATCTATTTTTTTTGTAATGGCATGCGATCTACCCACACTATCTTTGCGATCGACCAGTAGATCGCGATCGACGTAATGGGCAGCCCTGAACTAAAGTATACATTTTTTTACACAATGGACAGTTTACATAGGTGCCATTACTATAGGCCCAGCCATAATAGCATTTTCCAATAATCTTTCAAAAGACTCACAGACAAACACATACTGCAACATGGACTATTAATAGCAAAGTTCTATGAATTACTTCTGCTGAGAAATGAAGGCACAAAACAATTAAAATCCCAATTATGTTCGTCTACAGATTACAGAACCGTATTCCCTTGTTGGACGGTGTTCCCCAAATGAAGGCGTCTGAATTCCAACGGAATAATGGGGTAAAAAGAACGGGGTAAACAAAAAGCGACATGTCTCAACTGACTGAAACACACACACATATGCAAGGAAAATGTCAGGAGACATTTGTGTTGTTTCTTTTATTGTAAACAGACCACTTACCAGTACATTTTAGCTCTGATAACACAAGTCCTAAGGAACTCACAATCAAATATTAACATTACTAGGAGTTATTCTGCAATAGAGCTTTTCAGCCAGGACTCTGACATGCTTATGTGCATCATGGAAAGTTTCTCTATTTGAGAAACTATTTTAATCTAGAATAAAGTATGCCTATTTTAAACTACTACATGGTTTCAGATACACACACATACTGTGGCAGGACTCAAATTTCAGGGTTGACTTTATGAAAGATCATTTACTCACAAATACAAGGGGAGAAACAGTAAGAGAGATAGATGATCGTTTACTCTTTCAGTAGCCTACTTGTTTCCTCCAGGAGAATAGGATAACAAGACAAACCAAAACAAATTACAGTATTTGTGACACGAATGGTGTTTTGACAGACAGTTTGCAAAAGTGACATGAGGTATAGCTGACAACCAGATCCATAGCTGTCATGTTCCTGACCTGTACATCAACTGCTAGCACCTCCTGCCAAGGTTGTAAAATGGATTCCCGTGGGTATGACATACTGATAAAATGTATAGTCTGAATGCATTTATATTCATATTGTACGTTTAAAAAGTATGTCATATATAATAAGGTTGGAAAAGCAGAGATTAGAGAAAAGGCAGAAAAGAAACCAATACAGCTGCAAGGGGAAGCCAGAAAGGTTTATGAAAATCTTTCAGCTGAAACGCTTTGATCTTCTGGCAGGCCTGTCAGAAGCTCTAAAGGTGACAAGCCGCACAAACACACCCACAAACCTGCTCCACGTCATCAAGTGACAAATACAACTTAATTTGGCTTGGAAATGGCCTGAAGTGCAAACTCCGGCATGCTGCGCAGATACACAACAAATACATATAGAGACCTAACAGACACGCTGCCCATAACAAGCACACAAACTGACCAATCAACCAAAGTAATGGCCTTCATCTCCGATTTCCGTTTGCTGAAGGTCTCACAGAGATCCCTCATGGGAAATGGGTGGGTTTTCTGTGCCCCGTTGTGTTTCTATATGTGTGGTATGAAATTTCAGGTACAAAAATACCATCAGGGTAAACATCCTAAACAAAGCACACACACGCACACTATCGACTCTGCAGAACGTGTGATAAATATAGAGGCACAGGCCGTTTTTCTTGCCCAGTATACCCCAGCTAATGAGTCTCTCTGACACGGCAAAAGGCGTCCGAGGAAACAGTTGCTTTGGGCCAATCAGCAGTGATTACTCAGCAGCACTCGCTGTCTGTCTGTGGGAAAGCTTCTGAGGGACTCACCCTGATTCTTCTCATAGCAGCCACAATCTCCATTCGACTATTGGGTCTCGGGACGTCCAGGCTGCCCACATACTGCAGAATGAAACATGAATACAAATTAGACAAAATTTTGCTTAAAATCAAGCATTCTGAATTAATGAGAAATTAAGGTCAACAAGTGCAACGGCACATTTGCATTAGCAGGACATTGGTAGCTCAAATTAAAATGGTGCTTTATTAGCTAAAAATCACATAGCTGGCTCTCATTCAGTAGCTTCTCGTATGAACATAAGCAGTGTTTCTTACAGACATGTTTAAATGTTTCATTTTATATAACCCAACATTATAATATAGTTTTAAAACGTAAACCACGTAGACGGGCACCGCACCAGTCACGATATTCATTTGCTGTCCAGTGTATAAGCTTGTTGTCACACAATGCACTTCCATACATGTGATAACCCATTGATAATCTCTGTTAGGATATTGCCCTTACATACTTATCTCCAGTTTCCACATTCCAAATCCTTCTCCATCATAAGAGAACAACAGTAAATCTGGCAATAGATTCTGGTTTCTGGGTGGCTTCGAATACAAAGCTTTAGGTTTCCTTAGGCACTTCAACAAGGCACACAGATGAGCTCTCTGGGGAAACGCCAGTATTTATGACACATCATGCTGTAATGTGAATGAAATATGCAAGTGTGGAAACATGTCTGTCATTAGGAAACAACACTGATAGCAGATTTATTTGGGACTTTAAATGATGTGCTGGATTACTTGAATAAGGCACGAATGTTAAGATCTGTTATGAGCAGGAAGGACAGAACTGTTTTAAGTAGCCTATGCTAAACAAGGAGCTGTCAGCAATGTTTGAACATCAGCCTTTACATCAGAGTTTATCCTAATTTTCCAGCAAACGTATTTCATACAAACTACATTCAAAACCATAAAGTTTCATTTATTTAATATGGCAGGTACAAAGCCTGATCAAATCAACAGATGTCTTTACACAAAGTGGAAACATTTTATTATGTCTATGACGTTTAAATGCTCTTTAGGCTCATTTTAATAAATGTTTAGGATACATAAAAAAAACATCAGCAGCTTTAAAAGAAACAAATCGACCGACACGTCTTGAATCTAGTAAACTAGCAAATAACCAGACATGAATAGGAAAGTTTGGCCGGAGACCTAAATAGGTTCAACTCTTTGCATACATCTATCCGGAGGCATTTGCATTTGTTTTCCCGGAGGCTGGTGTCATCGCTGCGATTCATAGCCCGACCCTGATGTGTAATACACTCGCGTATGATTAAATAAAGTAGCCGTAATGAGACGTGATACGTGTACAATAAAGTGGTCTGTTTTACCTTGGCTTGAAAGTGTATGCCGTGTTGATACGCTTCTTCGTTATGAAGCGGGACACGGGAATCTGCCACATCGTCCACCAGGTTGTACCTGTTTCTCCCGTGCATTTTCATTGGGACCCGTCCGGAAGCTCAGCGAGAAATTCTCTGCCAATACACAGGGTTCAAAACTACTGACCGCGGAAAAGGATCGCTGCTCTAACCAGCCGAAAACAAGTCACGGGTACAAGAGAGACACGAAGCGAGGGAGCCCATTATAGTGCGCGTCTAGCAGCCCGGGAAAATCTCAATGGAATCACAAGGCGCTTCACAGCACAAAAGAATTGGGTTGGGCGCCTCTTTCCCCCTCTCAGGGATCAGCTGCGTTTGTTATACACGTCTGGCTTCGGCTCAAGTGCCTCGCCGTGGAGAAGTGTATTGAAGATCGCGCTGTGGATGAATTCTGCACGTCTCTTCGGCGAGTTTTAAATCCAGCGCGAATGACATGGTTTGTTTGCGTTGCACTCCTCGCTAACTCCACCATGCATTCATATGGAGCAAAGTTCCGCCTGCTTTAGAAACCACCTTCAAAAACTCCACTGCTTTCAGCATAATAAAGACTGAGAGGGAACCCCTATCATTCATAACTGGATTACAACAGAACGAGTGGGGCAAAGATTTTTAAAAAGAAAAATTGATAGTAGGAAACATGCGAGACTTCGCATGAGCCAGTTTTATTACAGTAACGTGAACGTTATACATGTTTTTAGCTGAGCTTCGATGGCTTACACCCAGGGGCGGACTGATAGTAAAAAGTGGCCCTGGACACGAGGCCTGCGCGGGCCTGGTTTTTTTAATCCCGCTCCCAGTGAATTTCTGACCAATCCCGCCCGTTCCCGCAACGTGTGTTTCACAATTTGTGCGCTCGATCTTTTGTCAAAGAATCTAAACAATGTTGAGGTATGCTAATGTTCATAACAACAGACACAGAACATTTGCGCTTAATGAAACTCTCATTTTATGGTCGTTAAATGTGTTCATGTGAGGGTTAAGCACCACGTCCGACAAATAACCTAAAAAATTACGACATGTGATAAATGAATTTTTTTTATTAGACCAATATAAAAGGTTTCGCTTCTGAGAGGCTATACAACACCGGAACCCTTAGCCTTAAGCTGTGCCTATAACAGCACACACAGTATTCAATAGTAACAATGTGCAACTGACAAATAACAAAGAAAAGAGGTATACTTTATTTTAACACATGGGGGAGAAGTGCTTTATCTTTGAAGCAGAGCTTGCTTTGACCAGGTATAATTGGGCAGGTATGTCGCCTCAGCCCATATGTGCCAGATTTGTGTCCATTGTATATTAACACTTTTGCACATTTATTGAAATTTACGAATTCTAATTCTTTATCACTTTTGTCAGTAACAATAGATACATTTGTCCAAATAAAAATTTGACAAAAATAATCACATTTCCTGTAACGTAATCGGACTACTTTTTGATTACATTTAGAGTAAATTTGTTTACAAGTGTCTGTTTAATCTTAATCTGATATATCTATCCATTTTTTGTTGCAAAATTAAATTATAATAAATTATAAAATACAGAGAGTACTAGAAGTTTGCTAAATGCATTTCTACTCTGCACGTAGTCTCCGTAATCTGATTGGCTGGAATCCTGTTAATCTTTATTTAATTTGATTGGTCAATCTTTTGACATTGACGAGCACTTGTTACCGCAGCTGCCACCACTGTGACACAGAAATCACATCAGCCAGGGAGGGCAGTACATTCGTAAACACAAAAACACTTTTTTGTAGGTGATGCCTGCACGATCAAAGCACTTATCCATCTGCATAGAAAAGAGATGTAATATTATGGCTTCTGTCTTTTTGTACTGACCCACATTTGCCAGCGGCCCACTTACATTAACATTACATTTATTAATTTGGCAGACGCTTTTATCCAAAGCGACTTACAAGTAGTTTTTTTTTACAGTGGCACATTACTGCAGAGCAATCAGGGTTAAGTGCCTTGCTCAAGGGCACTTCAGTCATGACCTGCTGGCACTAAGATTCAAACCGGCAAACTTCTGATCACAAGCCCAGCACTCTAACCACCAGGCCACAACTTGGAGAACTCCAGGTGGCCAATCAGCCGCTGCTTACAACACACAACAGGTTTCAATAAATTTAGATTAGGACGTTCAAGAAAAGTGTTCTCTTTAGTTTTGGACGGAAAATTGCATTGTGCACTCTATAATGTAATAACACCATCTGTCGTTGAATACCAGTATAGCGTTCAGTTATAAAGACCTAGTGATTGAATCGGTCATTAATACATTAATTACCGGCCCCTGTGTAGCCCGTTGCACGCAGCACCCCAGCCGAGCAGGGAGGCATCTGTTGTCACCATGACGTGCCTCTAGACCTACCCGAGCGGAACTCTGGTTCTGAGAAAAGAGACGTCTGTCCAAGGGGCTAGGGTGTGACGGCAATGTGCCACGCTCTCCAGGGAACGTGACTCTCGTGCCAGTGCTGAAGCTGTCTCATATGCATCAACCCAAGCGGACAACCGCTGTCGAGGATGCCCTATGCCCCAGGAGTCAGTGGGACCATTGGTTGTCGCCTGAAGAGTCACAGACCACTCAGCACTGACTGAGCACGCTCATTGTTAAGGTGTGCTGTCATGGTGACAGAGTTAATAGACACTGAGATAAGAGAGGCTCTGCAAATGGGAGTGCTTTCTCTTGTCTAAGTTAAACCGAAGGAATGGTCTGTGACAAGGGAAAATAGAGACATGGAAGTACTCGTCCTTCAGGTCGATGGCAACAATACCAATCCTAATGTCGGTCGGACGTGAGGATGCACTTCTGAATTAACATTCTCAACAACATCCTGTGAAGTGTCTTGTTCAGAGTGAGCAAATCCCCCACCTTTCTTTGGGACAATGAAGAAGGGACTGTAAAACCCAGAGGTTTTCTCGGCTAGTGGGACAGGCTCAATCGCATCATTCACCAGAAGGGTGGTGACCCTGGCCCGTACATGGAGCATTCTTGCCTCGAAAAAGGTAAACAGAATTCCCTGAAACATGGGTGGGCGTCTTGAGAACTGGATCATGTAGCCGAGACGGATCATCCTCAATCAACAACGAGACAGGCTGGGGAGCTGTAAGCACACCCCAGACATCGCAGCAAAGGGACTTGGGGAGCGATCTGCATAATCATCCTCGTGGTGTAGGTTCTTTGGCTGGCAGAATGGCCCTCTTGCCGGGGCAGGGCCCCAGGGAAGCGGGTGGTTCAGCTGACTTACCTGCCTTTAAAAGAACTTTAAAGTCAATACGATACTTAATGGGTAGCCAGTGAATGGTTGATAACATTGGGGTTATGTGATGGTATTTTCTGGACCTGGTTAGAACTCTGGCAGCTGCATTCTGAATCAACTGTAGTTTGTTTATTGATGATGCAGGACAACCACTAAGTAGTGCATTACAGTAGTTAAGTCTTGAGGTCACAAATGCACGAATAAACTTCTCTGCGTCAGCAACACATAGAATATTTCGTAATTTGGCAACATTTCTAAGGTGGAAAAAGGCTGTTTTTGTGACATTTGAGATGTGATTTCGAAATGACAGGTTGCTGTCTAATATAACGCCTAGATCTCTTACTGTATTTGTTGGGGTAACTGTACATCCTTCAATTTGCAGGTTATAATTCAAAATATTTGATAATATTTAATAAGTAATATTTCTGTATTATTAGAATTTAAAAGAAGGAAATTACAAGTCATCCAATGTTTTATATCATCGAAGTACTCTGCCAATTTGGAAAGCTGGGAGGAATCATCTGGTCTTGATGAGATATATAGCTGGGTATCATCTGCATAACAGTGGAAGCTAATACCATGTTTTCTAATAATGTTTCCAAGGGGCAGCATGTATATTGAGAATAGCAGGGGTCCTAGAACCGATCCCCAGCGCTGCCGCTCCCACCACATGCTGTGCGTAGGGCACCAAGTGCTGAGGGGGCACCAAAAATAGCCTAATTGTAGTGAACTCGTTACCACGTCATCCTCATTATATATTTAGCCAATGGGGTACCGCCCTCAGTTTATATAGACTCTGTGTTCAACCTACTGTCAAGTGACCCTCTCTTATCGAGCTACGTCTGCTGCTTTGGGGAAACAGAACTTCCTTAGGATCCCATCTCGTCTGTTGTTCAAACGATCTGTCTTAGGCTCTAGTGGGCCGTAAAGGGTTCTTGTTTCTGTTATTTCATGATTTTTGTTTGTGTTTGTCTTTGTAAGGATTTGGCTGGTTCTGTCACCAGGCCTCTGGCTGCATGATCATTGTGGTTTAATGACTTTCACGGATTGATCGCAGCCAAATGGTCGTGTTACTTATATAATTTTTGTGACGTGACCACGTGTCATGAAACTGCTCCGAGACTTAGAGGGGAGATCCACTTGCAGCTTTATTGGTGGGTAATCCAAAGGCGTAATCCAGATAACGGGCAAGGGTCATACACAGGTAGGCAGTTCAAACAAACAAACAAAACAGGCAGGGACCAGAGGCAAAAGCGTAAACGGGAAGCAAGGCAATAAATACAAAAACCAGAAAACCATAAACCAGGAAAACGCTCAGAAATGCAGTATAAAACAAAACAAGACTTCGCCGTGAGTGAATAAGTGCTCATGGTATATATAGAGTGAATGTGAATGATATGCAGGTGTGTGTGAAATCAGTGCTGATGAGTCCGGGTAGTGAGTTATGGGAAATGTAGTCTGTGAGTGAATGATAAGTCTGATGTGGAGTGCCCTCTGGTGGTTTTCAAGGGCACTCCAGCTGGTGACCGTTACACCACGTTATTTTGAATGTGTGTTATGTCATAAATTGTTGTTTTCTGTCTTTGTTTAAGTGGATTATTTATCTTTATTTCTTTTTTTTCTTTATCCTGCCGGAGCTAGGTTTTCTGGGAATTGGGCCGGTGGTGGTAGCTGCACGGCCTTCACCTTGACACTAGGGGTTTATTAGTGCTGTGTTATTCCTGATCACTATTTGCATTGAAGCGTGACCTTCCAATTGTGGTGTTTCTGCCGTATGCAGCTATAGCTAGCCCGCTTTCGGGGCCTCAGCCCCTGCAGTGATTTACATAATTTTTGTCTTTTGTTTATGGATCAAGATAATTTATTGTGAGTTATTATTTGGTCAATTGTCCTCTTTAATAAAAATTGTTTGTTTACTTGTGAACTCACGCCTCCTGCCTTTCTTGAGCAAACGGACTTGTGTCCCGTTTAATAGATTATTTCCCCGGTAATTCGGGGTGGCGTAGTCACTACTGGTCGAGCCACGTTTTGCTACATGTGGCGTAGTCGGCAGGGTTTTGCACAGAATATCTGGCGGAGACTTGAGTTGTATATTTTGTTTTATTAATTTTGTAAAGGTTTTCTTGTTTGTTTGGTGTTTTTGTTTGTTTTCTTTTTTTAAATTAGGAATAAAGCAGCAGACGTGTGCTCTGACGATTGCAGTTTTTGGTTTGACCTCCTTAGGTGTCGTTGGTTGTGGGTGCAGAGTTCCGTTAAATTAAGGAGGTACGTGCTATAGGGGTGGAGGGAGAATTACAAGAATTAAAAGAGCTTGTGTTTCTGCTTAGAGCTGACAATGAGAGATTGCGACAGGAGAGGGCGTCCGAATCACAGGGGGTCAGTGTTGCAGGACCTAGTACCTCTGCCGGGAGTTACCGCCCCTGTGACTCCATCAGTGGCTAGTAATACTCCGGTGACTGATAGGCTTGTATTTGTACCTAGGGATAGAAGGTGCCCAAAATTTAGTGGGAGGGCTGGGGTGAATATTGACGAATGGGTTGAGGAAGCTAAAGCTTGTGTGAGAACCCGTTCAGGGACGTGCACAGGGGGTCGACTCACGTTGCCCTCCCGAGGTGGAAAATAAATAAATAAATCATGTACAATGAATGCAGAATTTCACATAAGTCTAGATAAAAAACGCGAAAAGCCTCATTCACCTCCGTATTCGGGCAACGAAAGATCTCCGGTCAAACAAATGATTGGCTGAAAGAGGTGTCAAATAAATATCTGATATATCATTGGTTAAAAACGTAAACAAGCCTCCACGACGTGGAAGTGGAGTCCACGTGCTGGCTTCGTCACATCATAACGGTAACTTGCTGAAACCTCATTTAATCTGGAATGGACAAAAGAGCACAACTTTATATAAAAAGGCTGTAGAGACACTTTTCATGGATGTCGCTGTGAAGTGGACGTTTGTAGTCAAGGGACATGCGACATGCCAGCACATAAAAACAAAAGTAACCGACGAGCTGCAGGTACATCTTCCCTTAAGCTTAGGTCAAATATTCATTGCCAGACAATTTTTGAAAAAACAGAGTAGGCGATATGATGCACAAAATTGTATTGTAGTTGCGAGTACACCAGAGTCCTATGCAGTTATTCTTGCCTCACTTAATGCTGCAAAGTGTCCTCCTTTTTGGTGTTATGGAAATGGCCACTACTACGTTGTCAGAAAAGGTGAGTTTGTGATGTATAACAAACGAACGATCATCATCAAGTTTTGTGAAATGAATTAAAAACTTCATAAATCCAGGCTGAGTTTGCCACGTTTAGCCTAAATAATAAGACAGATAGCTTGCAGACAAGCAGCCTGCTACTATTATTTTGGTAGGTGGGCATTAGGTAAAACTAAGCTACATGTCTGCTGATGAGTTTCTCACATTTCGTTTTAGCAAGAAGAATGAATGATGGAAGCAATGCATCACATTAATTATTTTATTCTAAATGGTTAAATGCCTAAATCCTATCACTATTTTGGATAATGTTTGAAGCCAAGATGCCCACTGAAGAGAGGCGGATTCAGGAGAGATATTTCAGGGAGTTATGTTTTTCTGTGATATTATTAGTACTAGTTAAGGTGATTGAGTGCTGTATTTCAGTGTTTTACTTCTTTATATATTAGTGCTGTCAAATGATTAAAATTTTTAATCTAATTAATTACATGCTATGGCGATTAATTAATCTAATTAATCGCACATACATACAGACTTTACAACTAGCTAATTTTTTTACCATTTATTATTGAAGCCTATAACTTGAAATTCTTACCACTGAATGAACACCAACCTATTAATTAGATTACAATGGTCATGACATTTTTAATAATTGTGAAAACAAACCAATGTCTCTAGGCTAATGACCATGACAATTTTGTTTGTAACTGAACACAATCTTATAAATTACATTTCAATGGACATGGCATTATTGAACAGAAGCCTGTCCCTTATGCTACAATGGTCAAAATGTAACAAATAACAAAAACTTCCCCTTAATTCTTATTTCTCTTTTAACCAGTTGCAAAGACAGACTAGCTTGTTAACATTTTCTGAGTTTAAAGATGCCCTTTTATTCTGCACAACAGTGCCAGCCAGGGAGAAAAGTCTTTCGCATGGAACTGTGGTTGCAGGAGTGGCCAAATATTTGCAAGCTATGGAAGACAGTGCAGCACGAGCTCCTGCATGAGCTGACCACCACTCTAGAGGACACTCATCCATTGCAATACTGGGCTCAGCTCTGTAACGGTGTAAAGCATTGCTATGGTAATTTTCTTCCTCTTAATCAGAGTCTGAACCCAGCAGGAGGATTCTCTTCTTCTTCTTAGCATGTTTCTCACAGGGTTGTGGAGTATCTGCGCGGAGTCCTCCTTCTTGTAGTATTTTCTCAAGGGTCGACCATACCTGCTCTCTCTCTCCTCTTGATAGGCACTTTAAGTCCTTGAAACGTGGGTCAAGTGCTGAAGCAAGTTTTAGCCATTCACCATTCATGTCAGCTTGGCGTTCGGCAAGATCTTTGCTGAAGGCAGTCTTGAACCTTGCCACATAGGCTGGATCTTCATCAGAGACCCTCATTACATGCTGAAGGTGGCAGAATGCAGGAAGCACTACAGAGCAGGAGACATAAGCCTCACCCCCAAGGAGTTCAGTGACACACCTGAAGTAGAAGATAAACATGAACCATAAATAAGTGTAATGCATTTAGTTTATTTAGCATCAGTTATAAAGGATGATTTACTGTAAAATCCTTTCCATTTTTTTCATATGTTAATTTTATGAAGCTTTTAAAAATCTTAATCTTTTACAAATATTTTTGGTTTGTATTTCTCAGTAAGAGCATTTAAGCATGACATTCTAATTCATAGTCTATGACAACATGCAAAACACAACAATATAACATGGTTCTGATGTAACGTTACTCACTTGCATGGTTCAAGAAGGCTCTGTAACTTGTGCAGTTTATCCCACTCCGATGCAGTCAGCATGACTAACTTGTGTTTCTGTTGGGCCAGAGTAGTCTTAACAGCCTCTTCATTTCGTAAGAGACGGGTGATCATGTCGAGTGATGAGTTCCACCTCGTTGAAACGTCTTGTATCAGCTGCTCTCTCTTCTGATCCAATGCTGTTTGGTTTTGATGAAGTTCTTCTGTATTAGCAGGACTATGCTTAAAATGTCCAATAATCTTTAGACACTTTGTCAATGTGTCAGTGAATCCACTGTCAGAGAGACAAACCGTAATGGTTCTCTGTAGTATATGGGCAGCGCACGGCATGTGATGATACGGAAGCTTTCTTGCAGCTGCGACCATGTTGCGTGCGCTGTCAGTTCCGATGGTTGTCATATTTTCTCGAACTGTTAGAAACTGTTCGGCACATGCATCAGAATAGTGCCGTGTGACTGACTTCAGCACGGTTAACGCGAATGATTTAAGTTTCCAGTCACAATCGATGACGTGTGCAGTAACACCTAGATAGTTATGATTGCTGATTGACGTCCAGTGATCTCCAGTTAGAGCCACATATTTAGCTTGAGCTAAATTGTCCCGTTTAGTTTTTTTTTCTGTGTCGTACAGCTGATTTATTCTCGAAAGTACCGTACCTCTTGACGGTGGTGTGTAGGTTGTATCGGAGGAAGCAATTCGAAATGCATCCATAAGCCCCTTGTCCTCCACAACATTAATAGGCCTACAGTCCATTGCAATCCACTTAGCTATCGCATTTGTTAACGATTGTGATGTAGACTTACTTAATTTTTGCCGACTCGTCTCAGGAAGCGTGGTTTGGCGGAGCTTGCTAACTGTCGCAGCCGGGGGTGAGGTGACCGCCAAGCTCGCTAAAACATGCTTCGAGTTTAGGTGGTATTTCAAGCTAGAACTGCTTCGATGATAGGCAAATTCCTTGCCACAGATAACGCAAATGACTTTGCTTTTGTCAATGGCTCCATTGAGATCTCTTTTGTACTTAAAATGGCCATTCAGCAAGCCATGCAGTTCTTCGTCCTTTTCGTTTTGCATCTTGATCGTTTTGTTACTAGAAGGCTGCAATTCTAAAAAGTGTACAGGTCTGTCGAAGGGCGGGGCAGGGCGGGGCGCGTTAATTGCGTTAAAAATATTAACGCGTTATTTTTCCCAGGGATTAATTAATCAAATTAACACGTTAAATTCCCAGCCCTATTATATATATATTTTAATAAAGACCCTGTTATTCTCAGTCCTTCATATAGCCTGTGAGGTTTTTTTGGGGGGTGGGGGGTTGCCCTTTTTTCAGGTCAGAGCAACTGCCCCTCCAAATTCCTGTGCACGTCCCTGAACCCGTTATTTATCCCCTGCGGATCAGGCCTTCTTTCTCTTTGATCATATGGAGCGAGGGGACCCTGTGAAAATTATTAGGGCACTGCGTGATTTGTATGGATGTTCATTGTCGTATGTAGCCTTGCAGGAAGCTTTCTTCTCCCGGTGGCAACAGAAGGGGGAAACACTCTTCGAGTTTTCCCTCGCCTTGATGAGTCTCCTGGAGAAGGTTAAGCAGCAGTCACCAACTGTAATGGTAAATGCTGAAACGTTATTACGTGATCAGTTTGTCGAATATGTCAATAATAGCATGTTGAGACGGGAGCTTAAGCAGTTGGTCCGCGACAGCCCAATTCCACGTTACTGGAGGTGAGGAATGAAGCCCTCCGATGGGAGCAGGAAGGGATGCCAGGGGGTGCGAGGGCCCGAAGCTTATCGGGTTCCGTGGCACATGGAATTCAGTATGGCGTTTACGGAGATTCATTGGGGGGGCTCGTAGTTCACCTCAGACCTCAGAGTTGGGTGAGTTAAGGGAAATGCTGAAAGCACAGCAAGAGCAGTTAAATCACCTCACTCAAAGTTTCGCCTGATTGTCAGGCCCAGAGATGTGTAATCGAGCCCCTCGTAGTGGGCCTGTAATCTGTAGAAGGTGCCAAAAACCAGGCCATTTTGCCCGAGAGTGCAATGAAGAGCGTGTTTTACAACGCGCTCCTCATTCCACCGTACCTATTACAGGAGGTAGGCAGTTGCCTACTTCTGTGCAGTCGGAAAACTAGTGCCCACTGAGCTGCAGAGTCACAGCTCGGTTGGGGACTTTACTGGCTCAGTTTTACCGAAGGGTTCTGTGGGGGCTTCCAGTTTAATGTCGTTCTGTCCTCATCTTGTTGTGTCCATAGGTGGAGTATCGGTGCCGTGCTTGGTTGATACCGGCTCGATGGTCTCCACCATTACGGAAAGCTGTTTTCAGCGACAATTTGCAACATGGGGACAGGAGCGACTTAAGTCATGTCAGTGGTTATAGCTTCGCGCTGCTAATGGTTTTGCCATTCCTTACATTGGCTACATAGAGCTGGATATTGAGCTCTGTGGCCAAGTCGTTTCCAATTGCGGGGTGCTTGTTGTTAAAGATCCTCCTGGTGGTTTGTGTGATCAGATTCCAGGGGTCCTTGGAATGAATGTTTTAAAACGATGCTACCAAGAACTCTTTAGTCAACATGGCCCTGCTCTCTTTAACTTGCCCGATGTGTCAAAAGCTCTGCATCTTTTATTTCAGGCGCTACAATACTGTAGTGTTAACACCGTAACTTGTATAAACCATGTGGGTAAAGTCCGTGTACGGGGTCGTAGGCTTTGCCGTATCCCAGGGGGCACGCTTAAGTTTGTTCCAGCAACTTGCTCCGATGAATTCTCAGCTGGAACTGTACTCTTTGAGCCTCCTGAATCCGGTTTGCCTGCTGGGCTATTGGCTTCTCCCGCAGTAGTTCAGGTGAGCCAAGGGACAGCTTATATACCTGTGGTTAATGTTGGCGTGACTGATGTAGTGCTCTATCCACGGTCCATTATGGGCACGTTGAGTTGTGTTTATGTGGTAAGTTTACCAACAGGTGTTACAGAGGTTCAGCCGGTTGTGGCTCTTGTGGGGGCGCAAAGCGCGGAAGTAGTACCTACTGTGCAGGAGCAGATGGAGGCCATGGACTTGTCAATTTTGTCGGAGGATGAGCAGAGTCTTGTAAAGTCTTTACTCCGTAGGTTTCAGGCAGTGTTCTAAACCCAGGAGGGGGATTTGGGTTGTACAAATTTGATTTCACATGATATTCCCTTGGTAGATGAGACTCCAATTCGACAGCGTTTCCGACGCATACCCCCATCGGAGTATGAAGTAGTTAAGGCCCACATAAATCAATTACTCGAAGCTGATATTATTCGAGAGAGCTGTAGTCCGTATGCTTCACCAATCGTACTGGTTAAAAAGAAAGATGGTGGCCTGCATCTGTGCGTTGACTACCGTCAACTCAATGCCAGAACTAGGAAAGATGCGTTTCCTTTGCCCCGAATAGATGAGTCCCTTGATTCCCTGAGTGGTGCTCTGTGTTTTTCGACTCTTGATTTGACCAGTGGGTATAACCAGGTCCCAGTCACAGAGAAGGATCGGTTTAAGACTGCTTTCTGTTCACCCTTTGGACTCTTTGAGTGGAACCGTATGCCATTTGGCTTATATTATGCGCCGGGCACCTTTCAAAGGTTGATGGAGAGGCTGTTCGGGGATCAGCAGTGTCAATCTTTGCTCTTATACCTGGATGATGTGGTAGTATTTTCCACTTCTGTAGTGCAACATCTGGAGCGTCTGGAGGTTGTTCTGAGTCGTTTAGAACGTGAAGGACTTAAGGTGTAGTTAAGCAAATGTGCGTTTTTCCAAAGAGAGGTGAAGTATTTGGGCCATGTTATATCGGCCGAAGGGGTATCAACAGACCCTTCAAAGATTGATGCGGTAGCTGATTGGCGGACTCCATCTAATGTGGCGGAGTTACGCTCATTTTGGGGCTTTGCCAGTTATTATCAGCGTTTTGTGGAGGGGTTTGCCAAATTGGCAGCCCCCCTACATAAGCTGGTCGCGGTGTGTACTGGTTCGAGACCCAGAGAGCGAGTGGATCAGGGGTTTTCGGGGGCTTGGACTGAGCAGTGTCAGGTGAGCTTTGAGGGTTTGAAGAACAGGTTGTCTACTTGCCCCGTCCTGGCATATGCAGACTTCTCCTGACCCTTTATCCTGGAGGTGGATGCAAGCCATAGTGGGCTTGGCGCTGTCCTCTCGCAAGAGCAGGAAGGTAAGGTGCGCCCTATTGCTTATGCCAGCCGCGGCCTCAGGCCCACTGAGCGCAACATGACTAACTATAGTTCCATGAAGTTGGAATTCGTGGCACTCAAGTGGGCCATGACCGAGAAGTTTAGGGAGTACCTGTTGGGTCAGAAGTGCATTGTTTATACAGACAACGATCCCCTTAGCCACCTGACATCTGCTAAGCTGGGGGCTACCGAGCAACGTTGGGCGGCCCAGTTGGCTGCCTTCGACTTTGAGGTTCGGTATCGGTCTGGGAGGAGCAACCGAAACGCTGATGCTCTTTCTAGGCAGAATTTGGGTTGTCAGGATATTCGGGAGAGTTTCCTACCAGGTTCCATAATCCCAGTCATGGTGAGGCAGGTAGCAGAGACAGAACCAGTAGTGCAGGTGAACCAAGCGGTAATCACAGCATTGCCCAGTTTTTCTCTTGAGGATTTGAGTTTGCTGCAAGAGGCGGATCCGGACATTCAGAAGGTTTTGGCATTTTGGGAACTGGGTTCATTTCCCACCTCAGCAGTGCACCAGAAGCTCCCCAAGTCTGTTCTGACATTGCTCCAGCAATGGGACCGTTTAAAAAACAATGGGGTCCTTTATCAAAGGGTGTTACGACCTGATGGGGGTGAGGAGGTGCTACAGTTGATTTTGCCTGCCGCGTTAAAACATGAGGTATTGACTGAGTTGCATCAACATCATGGACACCAGGGTATTGAACGCACTACTGAACTGGTGCGTCAGCGGTGTTACTGGCTGGGGATGTCTGCAGAAGTGGCACAGTGGTGTCGGGAATGCGAACGATGTCAGCTGGCTAAAGACAACCAACCAACGGCTAGGGGCTTTATGGGCCATGTTTTGGCTTCTAGGCCAAATGAGATCCTGGCTATTGATTTTACCCTGCTTGAGCCTTCTGGTTTTGGACATGAGAATGTGTTGGTGTTAACCGACGTGTTCAGTAAATTTACCCTGTCGGTCCCCACTAGAGATCAGCGGGCAGAGACTGTAGTACAGGTCTTAGTGGCCGAGTGGTTTTTCAGGTTCGGGGTTCCAGGTCGTATTCACTTCGACCAGGGCCGGAATTTTGAGTCTGCCCTTATGAAACAACTCTGTAACTTTTATGGGATTGAAAAATCTCGTACTACACCGTATCATCCAGCAGGCAACGGCCAGTGTGAACGGTTCAATCGAACCCTTCACAACCTTCTTCGTACTCTGCCGACCTCCCGTAAAAGGGACTGGGCATCTTGCCTTCCGCAGATGTTGCTCTGCTATAACACCACCCCTCTCCAGAGCACGGGTGAGTCTCCATATCTCCTGATGTTTGGTCAGGAGCCTAGACTCCCCGTTGATTTCCTGTTGGGTAGGGTCCAGGAATCTGGCGGGGGTGGGGTTCACGAGTGGATGGAAGAGCATCAAGCTAGGATACACGTGGCCTTTGAAGGGGCTACGAGGGCGTTTGAAGGCTGCTGCTGAACGCCGTAAGAAACTGCATGACCAACACGTTCGTGATGCACCACTGAGGGAGGGTCAGCTGATTTATCTCCGGGATCATAGCGTGAGAGGTCGTCATAAAATCCAGGACCTGTGGAGCTATAAATAGAGGCTCTGTGTATGCTGTTGCACCTATGGATGATCTGAGTAAGATCCGGCATGTTCATTGTTCGTCGATGAGGACGCTTATACAACGGAACAATCCCATATCAACCCCCCACCTGCCCATGTATGGTCCACGCGGTAGCCTAGGCAACTTATTTGGAAATGGGGGAGTCAGGATCAGAGAAAAGAAAGAAGAAGAAACTGCAAGATGATCATAATGGAATTATGCTTAGGGCACCAAAATGGCTTGCAGCGGCACTGCCGATCCCTGAGGTAATCCATAATTTACTTGCATTAGATTGGATGATTCCCCATTTAAATGCACAAACTGAAGTCTGTCTGATAAGTAAGATCTGAACCATTGTAGTGCCTGTCCCTGAATACCGGTATAATTGTGTAAGCGATCTAGAAGTATGTTATGGTCTACAGTATCGAACACAGCACTTAGGTCAGGCAGGACTAGGAGTGAGATGTTACCTTTATCTGATGCTATATCATAAACTTTATATTTCCTTGAAGCCTCATTCCATCGAATAGTAGAATGCACTTGTAACCTATAAAGCATTGCATTAAATTTAAAATCTTGCTTATTGCCTATAAAGCCCTACATGGTTTCTCACTACTTGAGTGAACTTCTCTTGTATTACAGTCCTTCACGTTCACTACGCTCTCAGGCGTACGGTCAGTTAATACCTAGAACCTAGAAATCGTGTAATCTGGAGAGGTGGGTCAGTAAGCAGTTCAAATCTTGCCATGACATTTTGACAGCTACATGTACATAAACAAAGTTACACAATCACACGCGCTCTGCCCAATTAAACTCAGAAACTTTCCCGTTTAAGAAGAATAAAATTGCCCCTTCTGCCTATTATAACTAAATCATTTATTTACACACATTTGATAGCCCCATTAATACGTTTATTACAGTTATGTTATATAATCAAATAAATTTTGTTATTGCTAAGCCTTACCTGGTGCAAAATACAGTGTATCACAGACCACATCGGTAAGGTTTCTGCTTTAACACTCTTTGGCCACCAGATGGTAATGTGAGCAAATTAAGCCCTAAGAAAGGAATCCTTTTATGACACAATTGGCTTAAAATCTTCAAAGCTTCAAGAGGTTTCATCTCGCCACCACTAGTTTTTTAATGAAGGCACTCGAGTACAGTTTTTATTTTATAAATTTTTAATATTAATCAGACATATCTTAAATTTGATCAACATAAAAATATATTGAGTTAGGAGACCTCTATAGAAGTGTCATGGTTAGAAATGTAACTGCCCACTACCTAACCAAAGACAACGCTTTTCTAACCAATGGTTACCACAAAACTAAAAAATATAACAAACTGTACAACACCTTAAATATAAAGGAACATTAAACACTAACAAGTGTTTTTTTTACTGAAAAATTCATAAAATATCACTTAATTAAGAAAATAACTCTCAAAATGCAGTTATACTCAAGGCATGATGTATAATGTAAGTCTTCTGCCCAATTGTAACTATTTTATGTTAACACAACACAACTCTGCCCAACATGAATGGATTCAGCTACCTTTCTATCGGTCTCTCGACTTTGTGTCGAGACTGACAGAATGGGGTTTGACTTGAGAACCAGTCATCTCCCACTCTTTGAAAAGGCCAATGAACTTGGCGAATGGGGTGGCATGCCAGACTCCGCCCCGAACATACGGATATAAAAGGGAAGATGCCCATTCATTCACCTTTTTGTTCTTCGGAACCTGCTGAGCTATCTTCGATTCTTCCTACTGGATCTAGGACGTAGAGCAGCGGAACTCATCCTGGCGTTTGCGATTCCCCTGGGCGTTTCAGTAGCTGGTCGGAGGTGTCTAAAAGAGCAATTTCTCCTGCAGCGTGCACATGTCACCAGGCATGTTTCGCCGCTGTAGTCTTGGGTGCGACCGCACCATCCTCGAGACAGACAGGCACGATAACTACCTCTCATGCTTCGACGTGCTAAAGTAGTGATTGGTAACGGTATTGCGGTCACGACTGGCCATGTTCATCATCATGGCTCAATTCTGCGCAGATGGGAGGCGTCGAGAGAGTCCGCTTTCCTGATGCACCCATCGCACAGCGTGGGCTGCTTGGGCATCGTAGAAGACTATCAAGTCTTTTGACGAAATAGCAGACGGAGGCCATACACCTCTCCGCCGTGACCCGGCCCCCACTCCAGTACCCCTTTCTCAGGTGGCCCCCCGCGGACGGTGGTTTCAACGGAGGATGTCAGCTCCCTGCGAGGAAACGGCTGGCATGAGCCACCCGGGTAGACCTAGAACATTGGGCGCTGCTCCGGCCCCTCGATCGATGTCGAGCTGCATGGGATGGTCCTTGCCACGTCCCGCATCAGGCCGGGCCCTTCTCAGGGCCTGGTGCCCACTTGGTCTCCAGGAGAGCTTCCTTCTCCCTGGTTGCCCACAGCATGCAACAGCCTCAATTTGACGTTGTGACATGCCACTTCCGCAACCCTCCGCACTCTCCACACGACGGTACATTTGACAGCGAAGACTTAAGGCAGGTAAGTCAGCAGACCCGCTCGCCCCCCCAGGGCCCTGACCCTGGCAGGACAGCTGTGCTACCACCACAGAACCACCCCCACTGGGCAATGAAGCAGATCTCCCCGCTAGTTCCTCCGTCATGATGTCTCGGGGCCTGGTCACAGCTCCCCAGCACGTCACGGTGCCTAGTTAGGATGATCCGTCTCGGCCTCGCGATGAGTTGCCAGGCACTCGCCCAAGTCATGGGACATTCTCTATCCTCAGAGGTCAGATCGCTCCCGTAATTCGGCTCGAGGTCGCCGCCCTTCTGTCCTGGTTCGGGTACGGTGTGCAACGGGCAGGGCAATCCAATTGCCTAAGATTGCGGACAACTTGCCTAGCAATGTAGAGGCCCCTGCCTCTCATTTGGCGCAAGCACATGCTGCAGACAGCATAGCTGCCCTAGCATATGTCAACCGTCAGGTGGCGTTCGTTCATGGCAGATGTCACAACTCGCCCGACACCTCCTCTGGAGTCAGCAGTGGGTGGTGTCCCTGCAGGCCATCCATATCCCAGACGACCTCGATCAAACAGCCGATGTGCTCTTTGCAGGTCGCTCCACGGAAGTTGGTCCCTCAGGAAAGAGCACTACCACTAGGCGATTGTCGCTATAAGTGGCGCCTCTTCTCGCCCTGCTGCGCTTCCTGCAGCACAACCCGACCCGATCAGCAGATTCCTAAGGGGCACACGGGGGGGCTTATCCCCCCTGTAGTTATCCGTACCCTCCTGGGACCTTAACCCTGTTGGAGCCCCTGGAGAACCCAGCCTTTCGCAAACCCGGCTTCTCCTGTTGGCGCTCCATCAGGAGGGTAGTGGATCAGCACACTCTCTCCGTGTCCAGCGGGTGACTAGAGTTGGGGTACCCCACGTGGGCTAGACCCCAGCCTGGCCACATGCCCAGAGTCCCCACCATCCCCGCACGGACTAGGTGGTGGGGAACCTGCAGGCTTTACCCCTGGGAGGAAGTCCCAACCCTTTCCCTGTCATGCCCAGTACGCGCCCTGCGCCTCTACTCGGACCGAACACAGAGCTCTCGCTCTGAGCTGCTCTTTGTCTCTTCCCAGTTCTCCTTTACGGTGTCAGGCTACTCGCCTCCAGAGTAGCAAGGCCACCGCCTGTACGGCCGGTAGTAAGAACCTCTCGTCGTGGTCACACAAATTGATGTCTTACTACACTACTGGATGGTTACGATTCGCAAGGATGTTCATTTGTGACTTGCCCAGTCGTTCTGCTGGAAATTGTGACGCGGCACAGCGCAGCACCGTGGCGTTTTCCAGGGTAACCCCATTCTGTCAGTCTTGACACAACGTCTAGAGACCGACAGAAAGGGAAAATCTTGGTTACGTATGTAACCTCAGTTCCCTGATGGAGGGAACGAGATGTTGTGTCCATCATGCCACGAGCGCTGTGCCGGCACGCTGCAGCGAACAAGAGTTTCTCAGCCCAAAAAGGTGAATGAATGGGCACGCCATCTTTTATACCCGTATTTACGGGGCGGAGTCATACGCCAAGTTCCTTGGCCTTTTCAATGAGTCGGAGATGACTGGTTCTCAAGTCAAACCCCATTCTGTCAGTCTCGACACAACATCTCGTTCCCTCCATCCCCTATGAGAAAAATCTTTACAATCACATGAGAACTTCTGTTTTCATCCACAAGCTATTTTACAAAAGAGTTACAAGCTATGAAATATCATCGATAATGAATGCCATGGGCCACAAAGAGATTACAAGCATCAACATGATTTCATTGTTGAAAAGCTCATGTAAGGACTTCAAAATATTTTCAAGGCATAAGATGTATCATGGAACACAGTAAAGAGCAGAATAGCACCAAAATAACATTATCAAATGCAATGCAAAAAACATAAACTTGACAATAGCTAAATGGACACATGCTGCACTTTAATGGAAAGAAAACCAACACATTTATTGTGGTAATTCACCAAAAACACTGAGAAACACTTCTTATTTAAACAAACGAAATAGTTGTTGTTGTTATGAAAAGTAGGTCTATAATAGAACATTAGTAGAGACAAAAAAATTTCAAGGTTAAAAAAGTATGAAAAAGCATTTGACTTGGCTAAATGAAGATTTAGTAAACATAATATATATGAATACACTATATGAAATGAAGTCTTTGCCAATTTTGGACCATGGAGTCCCATCCCTGTGACTCTGGGTGTCTGTGGAATGATGGATGTAAATCATTACTTTGTACACAAAAATCAGCATTAGCACATTTAATTCCATTAAGACAAGCACATGTACACAACATTTTTTAATCCTGTTTCAGAAAAGTCCTCTGTTCCTGCTTACCACTATGTTACCTGAAGTTCTTTACCTTCTAGTTTCTCATTGGCAGTTGTGGTTTGTTTATTGAAGAGATTTCTTCTTCTGTAACCCTTGACTTCAACAGAAATATTCAAGTATTAGACTATAGCTTGTTAGGATCAAACTGCCTACCACTCTGCATATGCTGTATTACACAACCAAATGATCTACCTGGTTTAGTGAAATATTGACCATTGAAGAGGATGTGTCGCACGTGGCTTTGCAGGCAAAAGCTGAGATGCAAACAGAGACGATAAACTGAAGGATGGAGAACACCAGGAATATTCCAGTGGTCCCCTAACCATGAACCAACAAAAGATTCAGCATTACTTATGAGCATTTTTTGTATTCAACTTCTTTAAGAAAATCTACTTGATTTTTTTCTCTAATGTAAATAATGCAATTTAAACAAATCCTTACAAAATGATCCAAATATTAAAAGCAAAAATATTACCATTATATAAACACAGGATCCCTTATCTCCGTAATGATACATGCAGAGAGAATTTCTAAATGCTAATTGTATGGACATCAGAATAATTTCTAGCCCTGCAGTTATGGCGCTGAACACATTCATTCCAAGCGAGGCTTTTACCTACAGAGAGACATGTTTTTTAAGAAAATTGGTGCCACACACTGATACCATTCATGTAAACATTTCAGTCAAAAAATATGTAAAATGAGACAGATTACTTTTGTAAAAAGGTAAAAAGGTTTATGCTCACAGATAAAAAATAGCTAAACACTCACAGATAAAATGTGTGGTAAAATATTTAAAATAAATAGCATAGGCTTGTATCTTATTCCCTGCGTGATTTAGGGAAAATCTTATTAATACTTTGATCACAGGTTTCTTTTTGCCACCGTCCACTAATCTAAAGCTGTAACAATGAGATTAAAACTTTGCTAAATGTTTACATTTTAATATTATTTAAAACAAAAATATTAGTGACTTAATTAATTATATGTAAATTCATCTGAAAACAACCACAGAAAGTACAGTACACACCACACAGAAATTGAGTTTATTTTCTGCAGCAACAGACAAAGATCCAGCACTGATGTACTAAGAAAAAACATAGGAAATATTAAACAATAATAATGCCAATTATATTGAGAGCAATAAAGAAAAAAGTGATAAAGCAAAAACAGAAGCAATAAAATCAAACTTACAATGAGGGATCCCCAGTAGGTTATGCCAGTGTCGATAGTTATTTGAGGATGTCTGACATTAATGGAGAGCACAATACCAAACAGGAAAATCATAATTCCAGTCAGAATCTGCACAATCTATAAGAGTCAGATAAAGGTCAAAGATTTTAGTAGGCACATTTTTGTTATAAAATGACTTAACATATATGTGAAATTCATATATGTATTTTGCATAAAACTTGGTTCATAATGTATATTAACAAAATACAGATGTATTTACAGCATCTAAACACATGTACTGAGGACAAAAGAAACAATAATTATTGACATATGAGCAACTTTACAGATTTACATGAATCTTTATGCATATATAATAATTGCGGCATTAACAGTTATTTTATTATATTGTTTCTATTTGTTACATCAATGGCATTATGTTTTAAATTCTATTTATAAAGTTTACTCATTTACTTATTATGGTTCCGTGTGATTCTGCTGCCAACTTGTTTAAACTCTTAAAATGAATAACATTTATGTTTATTTAGATATTTATCTGAACTTATAGAAATAATAATACATAAATAAGGCCTATATTTGAAAAAAATCCACAATAAACAGTCTTGATATTGTATGAGTGACCCACTGAGGTGGGTTACTCTTATAATAAAGTGGAATGAGTCTTTGGATAAGATAGTTTCTTTAAATATTTGTCCTTCGAATGAGACATCAAACCATGGTCATGAATTTCTGTGGTCATTAAAAATCTCAGGATGTCTTTGAATAAGAGAAGCCAAATTCGAACTTTCGTCCTCAATACATCATGGCATCCTAATCATCCCCATATGTACCTATTGGCTTAGTCACTCTGTCTCCTCTCTACCAATAAGCTGGTGTGTGGTGGGCGTTCTGGTGCAACATGGCTGCCACGGAACGAGTACTGCATAGCAGGACACTATGGGAAAACTCCTTTTTCTCAGATGACTGAAGCTTTTTTCAATAGCGCAGTGAAACTGCACGGCAATTGGTTTGTGAATAGACAGGAGGGGCTCACAGAGAGCGCTTGTAGGTCGCCCACACGCTTTACCGATGCTAGAGCTAGAAGCAGAGCGGTTTTAAGCGTTAAGGAACGGAGGTCCACAGACTGCAGAGGCTTGAATGAAGAACCCTTCAGAGCTCTCAAGACCGTGGGCAGATCCCATGTGGGGATGGAAGCTGAAATGGCTGTCACATAGACCTTGAGCATGGTAGGGGAATGGCCCTTATCCAGCAAATCTTATAAGAAAGAAAGTATTAACGATATGTCACAGAATACCGGGTCTGCGCCAGGGGCTGTACACCAGGCGGAGAAGACGGACAATTTGAGGGTATAGAGCCATCTAGTAGACAGAGCTCTAGCCTGAGATGTCGTGTTCACAACACTCGGGGAGGCAAAAGGTGCAAAGCCTACAGTGCTGGCTGGGGGTGCCAGATCTAGTTGCTTGCCTGAGAGAGGAGGTCCTGTCCCAGGGGAATTGGCCACAGGGCTGCTACGAGTAGTTGAGACAGTTCCGCATAGAGGTCTTCTCGGGTCCGAAGATCTTTACCTGACCTGAAATGACCCGCAATCACTTTTTACCGGAACCCGAGACAGACCCGATAACAGTTTTTAGTTTAAAGCCCTGACCCGAGACAAACCCGATAACGTTAGACCCGAGTCCGACCCATCGTATATTTTTTTCAAACCCGACTAGACCTGAATGTTAACCGACGTTTATTAATGAAATTGATATGGCAATGAAAACGTTGATCCTCTTGTTTTGCTCTGGCAAATTGCGCAAACTCAGGCTAAATGGGTTGTTCAGGTTGTTTTAGCTGAATCAAATCTAAATAAGTAGGTATGACGACATGGCAACCACTCGCGGCGAACATTCTGTCTCAACAATGTGTTCCAAACTGCGTAGTACTGAAATGTGCGCGTTTTTTAATATCTACTTCTGGCCACCTGGTGGGAGTATGTTTTTCCTGAATAGGATGGTAACTACATTGAGTGGCCGGTTGGGCCAGTTGTGGGCCAAAGCGTCCCTGTCCTTCAAAAAATAAGTTGGGTAATGAGTATTGTCTTCTGAGGCAAAAAGGTTGACCTCTGCCTTGCCAAAGATATCCCAGATTTGCTGAACCGACCTGGGGTGGAGCGTCCATTCCTCTGAAGGGACATTGCTCCGAGATAACATATCTGCTCCCTGGTTCAGTCTTGTGTTGGAAACACTTCAAGAGAGCTGATCTAGACGTTTGATTTGATTTGTGGGTCCGTTCCATCCTGTTGCTTAAAGTCCCCTAGACGCTGCACTGGCTCAACAACTTAATGCATGCTCACCATAGTTGTATTAAATATCATGGACGGGCTTCCATTGTGGCACCACCCCCCGCTACCCCTGTAATCTGATTGGCCACCCCGTGCGTTCCCCAATGGTCATTGACTCGGGGTAATGTCAATCATTGCGCTTAAGCGCTTTACCGAAGCTGCACGTAAAAACGGAAGATAAATCTGTAACCTTGTGATTAGACTGTGTTAAGATCTAATGAAGGCTTTTATTTTGGAAAAAAGACAGAGGAAGTGACTCCGCACTTCGCTAATCAACTCGTAACTTCACCAGTCACAGACTTTTTGCAACGTGATGCTCCTATCTGGAACGAGTTAAGGTAAGAACAGAACTCTACAGGTTCTTTAAGACTGTCTATTTGGGTATAATTTGATTAAATTTGCATGGGAAACTGTTCTTGTGTGTTTACTCTTTAGTTAGCTCTCCATCTGGATAAACGTAAAAAACTCTCCACCGTTTCATTGACGGTAGCATTAGCAATTACTAATTGCATACAACAGATGCTAATTGCATATTAGCATCCGTTGTATGTTTCGCTTTTTGTGACATGAATTAACAGTCTGCAACAGAGTATCATAGCATTGTTGCCACTGTGATATCGGTACAGTACAAATAACATGTTGCTATTTATTGTGTTTGTGGACATGTTATGAATGTGGAGCCAGTGCCCACGAGGAGGCCACACCCCTGGTGGAGTGCTCAGTCACTACGAGTGGACACTGGAGATCTTGGGATCGGTAAGCTGTGGCGACGGCGTCCACGATCAAGTGCACCAACCTCTGTTTGGAGACAGTCCTCCCCTTGTGCTGACCTCCAAAACAGGCCCGCCAGGACCACATTGAGGTCCCAAGAGGGTACGGCGCACGGGCGAGGTGGATTCAACCTTCTCAGCAATGACCAGGTCGTGTTGTCCCAGAGATTTCCCACTGACTGCTTCGTGATGAGCAGCAATGGGGGCTACATACACTTTCAGCGTGGAAGGAGAGAGATCTTGAGTCTAGTTTGCAGGAAGGACAACTCGCTCCTGTTCGAGCATCTCCGTGGGTCTTTTCCCCGAGAAGAACACCAGGACGAGAAGAGGCACCACTAAATGGCGTATAGCCGCCTCGTGGCCAGGGCCCTAGCCTGCATGATGGTCTCCATCATCGCTGGGGGTAGACCACTCAGTATCTCCTCGTCCCGTCCAGGAGCCAGACATGGAGGTTCTAGAGGTCTAGTCTTTGATGCCACAACGTGCCCTTCCCCTACGAAAGAAGGTCCCTCGTCAGGGGAATCGGCCAGGGGGGAGTTGTCGTCAGAAGCATTAGCTCTGAGAACCAAGTCTGGCTGGGCCAATTAGGCGTAGCTAGTAACACTTGATGCTCCTCTTCCCTGACCTTGCACAAGACCTGTGCAATGAGGTTCACTGGGGGGAAGGCATACTTCCGCTTGTCCCGCGGCCAGCTGTGCACCAAGGCATCCATGACGAGGGGGCCTCGGACAGGGAGTACCAAAGCAGGCAATGGGTGGTGTCCAGGGAGACGAACAGGTCCACCTGTGCCTGCCCGAACTGCACCCAAATTAGCTGAACTACGGCGTTGATTGACGACAGAGCAAGCCGACAGTCTGGCTCAGGTCGCTCGGGATGTGTGTGGCTAACAGGGACTTTGTCACCTGCTGACTCCACAGGAGGAGGCGTCGGGCGAGTTGTGATAACTGCTGCGAGTGGATACCACCCTGATGGTTGATATACGCCACGGCAGTCGTGCTGTCCAACCGGATCAGCACGTGCTTGTCCTGCACGAGGGGTTGTAACCTCCTCAGTGGAAGTAGCACCACCAACAACTCTAGGCGATTGATATGCCAATGTAGGCGGGGGTACGTCCACAGACCCGACCCTGCGTGCCCGTTGCACACAGCACCACAACCCTGCAGGGAGGCGTCCGTTGTCACCATGACGCGCCTCGATACCCTCCCAAAAGGGAACCCTGTCCGTAAAAAGGTTATCGAAGACCAGGAGGTTAGGGTGTGCCGGCAGAAGGGCGTGATGGCGACCATGGCTGTCATGGAAACAGAATCGAGTTCCATTCCAAGAAAGAGGATGCTCTGCATGGGGGAGAGCTTGCTCTTCTCTCGGTTGACCTGCAACCCCAGACGGTCTAGGTGCCGGAGCGACCTTCGTAAAGACTCGTGGGGACAGGGACAGACCGAATGGGAGGACGCGGTACTGATATGCCCATCCCATAAACACAAACCGCAGGAATGGTTGGTGACGAAGGAGGATCGACACATGGAAGTACGCGTCCTTCAGGTCGATCGCCATGAACCAATCCTGACGCCTGACGGACGTCAGGATGCGCCTCTGCGTTAGAAACCTGAATGGCATCTTATATAAGTGCTTGTTCAAGGTACGCAGGTCCAAGATGGGGCGAAGCCCCCCCCTCTTCTTGGGGACAATGAAGTACGGGTTGTAAAACCCGGAGCACATCACGGCCAGAGGGACAAGCTCGATCTCGCCCTTCGCCAGAAGGGTAGCGATCTCGGCCCGAAGCACGGGAGCATTGACGCCTCTGACTGAGGTGAAGAGGATGCCTGGAAACTTGGTAGCACTTGGCGAACTGAATCGAGTAGCCGAGACGGATCATTCTCTCCAGCCACCATGCCGGTCTGAGAAGAGCCAACCAGGCTCCCAGGGACCGAGACAGGGGACCAGAGGTTCGATCTGCTTCATCATCCCCACAGGGGGTGGTTCGATGGCTGGCAGTACAGCTCCCTTCGCCTGAAAAGGGCCTGGCTGGTGTTGCTGGGACAAGAAAGCAGACCTGGGGCATATCGACATAGCCCTTAGCTGCCCCGTCATCGAGGGAAGTGAGAGCGACCGAGCTAGTCTGACGTGCACGCGCCGAGAAGGGAGCATTCCAGGTCCGACTAAAATGGCACCCGGGCCGACCGTGGCATAGAGTCGCGGCCGGTCCCGATAAACCACGTATCCAGCCGCGAGCGTTGGGGGAGGGGCGGTGCACTGCGGCGGCCCGGGAAAGGATGGTTGACATCTCGACGTCCGCTTCTTCCTGAGCTCTAAGGAATCGTCGGGGTCAGATGCCAAGAGGTCGCCCTCCGATGCTGCGAGCGACATCTCATCGTCGTCACGCCCCGTGTCCGAGTGCGTGACTGAGGAGCAAAGCGGTGTACCGCCCTTTTATGGAATGGTCATACGAGCGAAGCGTGGCGTGAATGGTCCGCCATCCAATTGCTGACGGATTAAGGCTCACGGTAATCCCCGTATCACCCATGTTGCTCACCAATGCGGTCGGCAGGGCTGACGCAGCTGCTGCAGCAGGACAGGAAGCAATCGAGGTGGTGGCTGATTCTCGAAAGAACCCAGCCACTCGTGACCGCAAGAGCACAGCGGGAAATGCCGCGCTGAATGGAAATTACTCTTTTAAAAGAGAGAACTCTGGATTATTGCCGAGACGCCCAGGGGAAGTCACTGGAGAAGGGACAGTCGTAAGACCAGCAACAGTAGGAAGAATGCGATGTCGTCAGCATAAGGATGCGAAGGCTCCGAAGAACAAAAGGTGAATGAATGCAGCACGCCGGCTCCCTTTTATACCCAGATGTCCGGGGCGGAGACTGGCATGCTAATTTAATTCGCCAATCTCAAATCAAACCCCATTCTGTCAAAACAACGTCGAGAAACAGACAAAAAGGGAACTGATTACTATACAGAACACTGCTATGTTCACTGTACAGAGCTAGAAGCACTAACTTCTTGCTAGCTTTGTACAGCAAACATGCTAGTGTTCTGTTTGTTACCACTTGGTAAGAGTACAACCAGCAGATTTAATGTGGCCAGGAAAAGCAAGATGAAAACAAACCTTGTGTAACTGTACAATATAAATTTAAGTGATCGGCAATATGGACGATCAGTGGCAGCTTTCATTTTTGTTCCTTTTGGGCTGCCCCCCAGATAAATTGTTGTTACCCCCTGTGGCCCCCACCAGAAAATTCTCTGGACCCGCCCTTGTTAAATATGGGCAGAAAGTGAGTTGAAAATATCAACAGATTAAGTCAATTTACCTTCTAGAGCCTTCTATGCTACATGTGTATTATTTTAAAACAGACATGTACGAAGAAGAAGAATTGTATGCCTATAGGCTACATGCAGTCAGAGTTGACAGACTCATGTCTATACACTCACCTAAAAGATTATTAGGAACACCTGTTCAATTTCTCATTAATTTAATTATCTAATCAACCAATCAAATGGCAGTTGCTTCAATGCATTTAGGGGTGTAGTCCTGGTCAAACTGAATATCAGAATGGGGAAGAAAGGATTTAAGCAATTTTGAGCGTGGCATGGTTGTAGGTGCCAGACGGGCCGGTCTGAGTATTTCACAATCTGCTCAATTACTGGGATTTTTACGCACAACCATTTCTAGGGTTTACAAAGAATGGTGTGAAAAGGGAAAAACATCCAGTATGCGGCAGTCCTGTGGGCGAAAGTGCCTTGTTGATACACTTCTATGTTTCAGAAATCCTTCTAATAATTATAAATATTATATTATAAAAATATGTCTTAACCATATTGCTCGTGGTCAGCTGTGGCCTGGTTGTTAGAGAGTTGGGCTTGTGATCAGAAGGTTGCCCGTTCAAATGTCAGTGCCAGCAGGTCATGACTGAAGTGCCCTTGAGCAAGGCACCTTAACCCTGATGGCTCTGCAGTAATCTGCCACTGTAGAAAAACTACTTGTAAGTGGCTTTGGATAAAAGCGTGAATAAAGCAAATGAATAAATGTAGATGCAGGAAATGTTGCTTTTAATGTATATCCTGACATCCAGTAAAGACATTAGTTTGTTTTCAAATAGAACATTTTCATGAATTTGTAATGTGAACAATAGTTGTAATTTAACTTGAATGTGAAAGGGCTCTTTTATACTTGTACTTTAATTTGGTTTGTTATAACTTATAACAGTATCCGTGTTACAGGGTGCTGTTAGTTTTGAGCGACACGTTATTTGAAAATAAAGAACAAAAATAAGCTGATAAAAGTTATTTGAAAATAACAACCCTTGTGAATGTCACGACTGGCCAATCAGAATCAACAATTCAAAATAGCCGTGTAATAAAAGGTTTAGCTCTTTCATTGCGGCGTCTCGCTTGTCAAATACGTTACTGTTTTAAAGCTTCACGCACGCAGCACGCGTTTCATTTATTTTAAACTTGAGTAAAAGTTTTATTGTGATCGCTTGCGAATTAAAGTTTGTTTGACTTTAAAACTGGCCGTATGCAGCGATTGAAGTTAAAGAATGCGCCAGGTGATGAATGCTGAATTCGCCGGAGGGAGAGAGAGCGCAAATAAATTGTATTTTTACTATGATCAATCCACGGGTCATTTGCGTTCCGATCCGTGGATCCGTTTAACCATTATATAAAATGTGTTGGATTTGTATTATCTGAGCATTCCGACTTTCGTTAACGTGAATGAGGGCAAATGTCTCAATCGACAGCTCAGGCAGCATTTAAGTGTCACCAAAATGTGCTGACTGAGCCGTGGATTGAGACATTTGCCCTGGTAGGTTTCGGTACCCAACCCTACTCAGGTTGTTCCAAGTCTGTATATATTTCTTTATATGTTCCGATGAACAAATAGAAGGATTTTTGGAAGAATGTTAGCAATTTTCAGTTCTCGGACATCAGACGAAATAAAAATATTTTATATTTTTCTGTTGAACACAAAATTAGATATTATGAAGAATTTAGGAAAACAAACAGTTCTGGGGCACCTTTGACTACAATAAAATTTTTCCCACTATGGTAGTCAATGAAGGCCCGGAACTGTTATTCCAAATGTCTTTCTCTGTGTTCATCAGAACAAAGTCATTTATACAGCTGAAATTATAGGTGAGCAAATGATAACAGAATTTTCATTTTTGATTGTACTATGCCTTTAAATGAATCTCTTTACATTTAAATACAACAAACAGGCATATTTTTTGGGTGGCTATACCATTATGTTCCTAATTTTGTAAAGTCGCTTTTAAAGCGTCTGCTAAATGACTACAGTAAATGTATATGTTTACCCATTTCAAATGAATACAGTATGTGACCAAATAAATAAGAGATTTTTAATGTAGAGAAACACTTACCCCCAAAGACTTTGGTTGTACTTTAAGAAAATATTTGAGAACAACATTTTGATACTGTCCTGGCTTTTTTTGTCCTTCAGCACTGTCTTGAATCACCTGTGGATTTATCTGAATAACAACTGTAGCTTTGTCAGTTGAGACGACCTGGGTGGACATTCTAGAAAAATATTTTTTTTATTGAGCATTTATTTGAGAAATGACGATGTACATTTTTTTGTTATAACACAGACCTAACAAACAATGTTTCTTATTCTAATTTTCAACATGTGCTTCGTTCTGATTATGAAAACAGTTTCTCATAAGAAACTAAACATTTACATATTGAAATAACAAAATAATCCAAAACTATACTTGCATTGTGGTAACTTCAACAATGTCCAATGCGAAAAGTCATAATTATTGTGAAAAGATGAGATCTTAATAATTAATGTAACAAATATATAAATACAGATTACATTTTTGATTGAAAACATGTAAATGTCATTGGTGTAAAAAATATTTTACCTGACGATTTATCGATGTTGCCCGTTAGTGGTTGTCAACTACTGGTTGGTATCTATTTTTCAAATCTGTATGTGGTGAAAACCAATAAGGAGGAGCTTAGAAATGATTTATGTTGACTTTGTGTGTTCTACTTTAAATCTAGTAAAAGTAGTTTTAGATTAGATTAGATTCAACTTTATTGTCATTACACATATACAAGTACAGTGTAAAGAAATGTAGTTTAGGTCTAACCAGAAGTGCCATTAGCAAGTGCGGGATATACAGAGAATAAATACAGAATACAATATTAAGAAAATACTATTCAGTAGGTATGTTCTATGAAAATATGACAGTAGGTATGTATTATGAACAATATACAGATGGCTATATACTATGAACATCTTGTACAGGTGGCTATGAACAGATAATAAACAAAGTTTATATTAAACAAATAAACGTGGTGGCCTAAATTATATTTCAATGCCATAACGGGTCAAAATAGAATACATTCAATATACAAGACTAGGTGAATAACCTCTCTTTGACAAGAAAACCAAACATATAGCATTGCACATGTTAAAAGCAACTACAGCAGGATGTCTGGTTTAAGATCACTCAGGTAATGACAGTTTACCGTAGAACATGTTGTGGTTGCCTTATATTTCCTTTTAATGTCTGTGGCTGTGGGAGAAACTGTTGTATCTGCAAAACATTTAAGTAATTGAACAATAGGCAAAGGCAACCTTCGTTGAATTTAACTTTTACATTTACATTTAGTCATTTAGCAGACACTTTTATCCAAAGCAATAAGGGAGCAATAAGCGATATGTCATTCAAAGAGCAAAACAAAGTTACTAGTTTCAACAAAAGCTAGACCACTACCTGTTGAGAGAAGAGGGTTAGTGTACATTTTTTTACAGAAGTCCTGCAGTAAAAAATAATCTTGTTTATTTTTTTAACCCATGGTTGGATCAAAAAGAGACATACCCAACTGTTAAATTATAATTTAACTGGAAAATGTCTATATTTGACTCAACCAAACGATTCAAGAGAGTGTTTAAAGACCGCTGGCTTAACTTACCTCATTAATGTCATGCAGAAAATTATTAAATATATATCTGATATGAAAGCAAGGCTATTCTTCTAAGATGCATAAACTAGATATATACTAGAAAAAGTAATGTCAATCGTTTCTTTTTCAATAAATACTGCATTTTTTTAGAATATGAACATCTTGAAGAAAACATTGCACCGTTTTGTGTTGCCTTGCAAAGATATGTATAGTTTTGGGAGATAAAATCCCTTGACATCCTTGTTTGCGTTGCCACAGTCTATTTCAACCAATTTCTCAATCTACTTGAGTGAAAACTGCTAACTACAGTAGTTATCATATGATCTTCCCAATGACCCAAAAAGTTCAAAGTAAACCCAGGAAACTTGATTTGAAATTTCCAACATGATTGTGGTGGTGAACCCAGCCTTTAACTATAATATACAACTTGCATAAATAACAAGTGTCATGAAGTGGTGAAAAGCAATTAGTATAATTTTATTTTGTATATTTTCAAAGCAGTTGTTAGAGTTACTGTTGTTGTGAACTGCACACAGACACATGGATGAGGATTGTAGCAAGGTGGAAGAATACACGACAAGAATAGCTCAAAATGAAAAGCCCCAGAGGGTGGATTTTATTTCACACATATGTGGTGGCGTGAAAGTGCGTATTGTTAGTGTCATGATTCTGCCTTCTCTTGTCTTGATTTTCCTGTCTAGGGGCAGAATCATGACAGACCCACGTGTTTTATGTGGAGAGAAACATATTATTGTCAATCAGGACATAATATGCGTTCTCTCCTGTCTCGTAATTTGGCCCCGCCCCTCTCGTTCCTTGTTAGCTTCCCTTCAGTGTTTTATTACCCACACCTGCCTATTGTTAATTATCCTTTGTTCGTCTCCCTATTTACTGCCCTTGTATTTTCTGACCTGTGCTCGTTTGTTCTCGTACCTCCTCTCGTACCTCCTCTCGTACCTCCTCTCGTACCTCCTCTCGTACCTCCTCTCGTACCTCCTCTCGTACCTCCTCTCGTACCTCCTCTCGTACCTCCTCTCGTACCTCCTCTCGTACCTCCTCTCGTACCTCTTGGTAACTGTATGCTTTGTGTAACTGCTCTATTGAGGATTTGTCCCTACGCTGTGTCCCAGCGTTAGCTTCCTTTTTGTTACAGCTGGTTACCCTCCATGAGTTTTTTGTTCCTGTTTTTGCTGTCTTTGTTATCCCCTGTTTTTTCCCCCTCGTGGGTTTTTGTTTTCTGTTTTACTTTATTAAAATCTGTTACCCCTTATTGCTGCCTGCGCTTGGGTCCTTCTCTCACCTTACCTGTTTCGTGACAGGGCAAACAAGCCAAAACAGAACCCAGCGCCAGGATGGACACCGGCCGGTCTAGCTTGGCCCGCCGCCTCTGCAGCCTTCGCCAGGGAAGTGAGACTGTGGATGATTATGTGGAGAGGTTCCTGGACATCGCAGGACAGGGCGTCTTCGTGGAGGAGTAGCTGGTGGTGCTGTTTAACACCGGTCTCAGAGAGCCACTCTCTCGCTCGGAGATGAGGGCGATGAGGCTGTTGGACTTCGACGCTGTGTGGGATGCTGCCACAGGTCGTTCGTGGTCCACGACCTCATCGAACTCCTTTTGCTCATCTCCGCTGGTTGCGATACCCGAGAGTGGTCCTCTGCAGAACAGGAATGTGGGCATCGCCACGCACCACTCCCCAACCTCTGCAGTCTCTCCACAACCGCCAGTCTCACTGGCAAGCGAGGGAGACGGGAATCCTGGGGGTCCTCGTTTGAGGCCTCCAATCCCGAGCCGCTCATCCCATTCTCTCGTTCCTGCAGCTGGCCACCAGGCGGGTGGCTCGGCTGAAGAAGAGGCAACGGAGGGCGGCTCGGAGAGCGGTCCCGAGTCCGGTGGTCCCGAGTCCGGTGGTCCTTTATTATTTATACTTTAAATCTTGTAAAAGTAGTTTTAGATTAGATTAGATTCAACTTTATTGTCATTACACATATACAAGTACAGTGTAAAGAAATGCAGTTTAGGTCTAACCAGAAGTGCCATTAGCAAGTGCGGGATATACAGAGAATAAATACAGAATACAATATTAAGAAAATACTATTCAGTAGGTATGTTCTATGAAAATATGACAGTAGGTATGTATTATGAACAATATACAGATGGCTATATACTATGAACATCTTGTACAGGTGGCTATGAACAGATAATAAACAAAGTTTATATTAAACAAATAAACGTGGTGGCCTAAATTATATTTCAATGCCATAACGGGTCAAAATAGAATACATTCAATATACAAGACTAGGTGAATAACCTCTCTTTGACAAGAAAACCAAACATATAGCATTGCACATGTTAAAAGCAACTTCAGCAGGATGTCTGGTTTAAGATCACTCAGGTAATGACAGTTTACCGTAGAACATGTTGTGGTTGCCTTATATTTCCTTTTAATGTCTGTGGCTGTGGGAGAAACTGTTGTATCTGCAAAACATTTAAGTAATTGAACAATAGGCAAAGGCAACCTTCGTTGAATTTAACTTTTACATTTACATTTAGTGATTTAGCAGACACTTTTATCCAAAGCAATAAGGGAGCAATAAGCGATATGTCATTCAAAGAGCAAAACAAAGTTACTAGTTTCAACAAAAGCTAGACCACTACCTGTTGAGAGAAGAGGGTTAGTGTACATTTTTTTTACAGAAGTCCTGCAGTAAAAAATAATCTTGTTTATTTTTTTAACCCATGGTTGGATCAAAAAGAGACATACCCAACTGTTAAATTATAATTTAACTGGAAAATGTCTATATTTGACTCAACCAAACGATTCAAGAGAGTGTTTAAAGACCGCTGGCTTAACTTACCTCATTAATGTCATGCAGAAAATTATTAAATATATTTCTGATATGAAAGCAAGGCTATTCTTCTAAGATGCATAAACTAGATATATACTAGAAAAAGTAATGTCAATCGTTTCTTTTTCAATAAATACTGCATTTTTTTTAAAAAATATGAACATCTTGAAGAAAACATTGCACCGTTTTGTGTTGCCTTGCAAAGATATGTATAGTTTTGGGAGATAAAATCCCTTGACATCCTTGTTTGCGTTGCCACAGTCTATTTCAACCAATTTCTCAATCTACTTGAGTGAAAACTGCTAACTACAGTAGTTATCATATGATCTTCCCAATGACCCAAAAAGTTCAAAGTAAACCCAGGAAACTTGATTTGAAATTTCCAACATGATTGTGGTGGTGAACCCAGCCTTTAACTATACAACTTGCATAAATAACAAGTGTCATGAAGTGGTGAAAAGCAATTAGTATAATTTTATTTTGTATATTTTCAAAGCAGTTGTTAGAGTTACTGTTGTTGTGAACTGCACACAGACACATTGATGAGGATTGTAGCAAGGTGGAAGAATACACGACAAGAATAGCTCAAAATGAAAAGCCCCAGAGGGTGGATTTTATTTCACACATATGTGGTGGCGTGAAGGTGCGTATTGTTAGTGTCATGATTCTGCCTTCTCTTGTCTTGATTTTCCTGTCTAGGGGCAGAATCATGACAGACCCACGTGTTTTATGTGGAGAGAAACATATTATTGTCAATCAGGACATAATATGCGTTCTCTCCTGTCTCGTAATTTGGCCCCGCCCCTCTCGTTCCTTGTTAGCTTCCCTTCAGTGTTTTATTACCCACACCTGCCTATTGTTAATTATCCTTTGTTCGTCTCCCTATTTAATGCCCTTGTATTTTCTGTCCTGTGCTTGTTTGTTCTCGTACCTCCTCTCGTACCTCCTCTCGTACCTCCTCTCGTACCTCCTCTCGTACCTCCTCTCGTACCTCCTCTCGTACCTCCTCTCGTACCTCTCGGTAACTGTATGCTTTGTGTAACTGCTCTATTGAGGATTTGTCCCTACGCTGTGTCCCAGCGTTAGCTTCCTTTTTGTTACAGCTGGTTACCCTCCGTGAGTTTTTTGTTCCTGTTTTTGCTGTCTTTGTTATCCCCTATTTTTTCCCCCTCGTGGGTTTTTGTTTTCTGTTTTACTTTATTAAAATCTGTTATCCCGTATTGCTGCCTGCGCTTGGGTTCTTCTCTCACCTTACCTGTTTCGTGACAGAACAAACAAGCCAAAACAGAACCCAGCGGCAGCATGGACACTGGCCAGTCTAGCTTGGCCCACCGCCTCTGCAGCCTTCGCCAGGGAAGTGAGACTGTGGATGATTATGTGGAGAGGTTCCTGGACATCGCAGGACAGGGCGTCTTCGTGGAGGAGTTGCTGGCGGTGCTGTTTAACACCGGTCTCAGAGAGCCACTCTCTCGCTCGGAGATGAGGGCGATGAGGCCGTTGGACTTCGACGCTGTGTGGGATGCTGCCACAGGTCATTCGTGGTCCACGACCTCATCAAACTCCTTTTGCTCATCTCCGCTGGCTGCGATACCCGAGAGTGGTCCTCTGCAGATCAGGAATGTGGGCATCGCCACGCACCACTCCCCAACCTCTGCAGTCTCTCCACAACCGCCCAGTCTCACTGGCAAGCGAGGGAGTCGTGAATCTTGGGGGTCCTCGTTTGAGGCATCCAATCCCGAGCCGCTCATCCCATTCTCTTCGTTCCTGCAGCCGGCCACCAGGCGGGTGGCTCGGCTGAAGAAGAGGCAACGGAGGGCGGCTCGGAGGGCGGCTCGGAGAGCGGTCCCGAGTCCGGTGGTCCCGAGTCCGGTGGCCCCGAGTCCAGTGGTCCCTCCTGCACCCAGTCCTGCCCAGCCGGCCTTCCAGCCAGCGTCTCAGCCGGCCTTCAAGCCGGCGTCTCAGCCGGGGACTCCTAGAGCCTCTATGACTCCCCCTAAGACTGTCCCACCTTATCCATACACTTTTGGACTGCCCCCTAGGCAATCTTGTTTGCCTCCACCCCCTCCCTTGTTTGTTATTTTTATTGTCTCACCCCAACCCGTTTGTGATTATTTCTTGAATGCCCCTAGTCATGTTTGCAATGTTCTGTTGGTTAATGTCTGTTACCCAGTCTGTCTTGTCTTGTTAGTTACTCCCTTGGTGAATGCCAGGAGTCGTTCATTAAGGGGGGGATTCTGTCATGATTCTGCCTTCTCTTGTCTTGATTTTCTGGTCTAGGGGCAGAATCATGACAGACCCACGTGTTTTATGTGGAGAGAAACATATTATTGTCAATCAGGACATAATATGCGTTCTCTCCTGTCTCGTCATTTGGCCCCGCTTCTCTCGTTCCTTGTTAGCTTCCCTTCAGTGTTTTATTACCCACACCTGCCTATTGTTAATTATCCTTTGTTCGTCTCCCTATTTAATGCCCTTGTATTTTCTGACCTGTGCTCGTTTGTTCTCGTACTTCTCGGTAACTGTATGCTTTGTGTAACTGCTCTATTGAGGATTTGTCCCTACGCTGTGTCCCAGCATTAGCTTCCTTTTTGTTACAGCTGGTTACCCTCCGAGTTTTTTGTTCCTGTTTTTGCTGTCTTTGTTATCCCCTGTACTCGTGGGTTTTTGTTTTACTTTATTAAAATCTGTTACCCCATATTGCTGCCTGCGCTTGGGTTCTTCTCTCACCTTACCTGTTTCGTGACAGTTAGTGATGTTGCGTCTGACACCGACGCTCCGAAGCTTGCTTCAAACTCGAATGGTCCTTGCAATGAACCACTGCTTCGGAGCTTGTATCATTACGTCACTTGTCACGTGAAAATGACTTCTGAAGCAAACACACTGGTTCACTCCTGAAGTGAACCACCTGACTGCTTTGACAGCCCAATCCAGTGTTGACAGGTTTGAAACCTGGCGGCTGTTTTTCTTATAAAAGTGAAGCCAAACCATGGCAACACCATGGGTTGTAGTAGTCGGTGTTTGGATTGGCGTTATTGTTGAGGAGAGGGGATTGAGTTTATTTCAGTGTTGTGATGGAGCCAGCGAGAAAGAGAAGTTGTTCCCAAGTTTGGGAACACGTTAAACTTATTTCCCCGAATTAGGTTAGTTCTTAGACAATTCTGCATACAATTATTTGTACATATGTAGTGAATGATATGGAGCACTACAGTACAATGGATTGCTTTTACGTCATACGTGCTAACATGTGCACGCATCTGTTTAACTCTGGATTTACTTGAAAGAGCACTGTGCTGCTTCACACTGACTGCAATTTAACAATTTTAAATTAAGGCAGTTTTATGTCTGTGTGAATGTTTTTAAACACATTTTAAACAAAAAAAGCATGATTATTTTATTTGAATTGTTATTTAAAATTCTCATTCATTTTTATGATTTGTGATTTTGAAGGGCTTTTTTCTCTTAGATTGTTATCTCATTCCTGTGAATTGTGTATGAAATATGTGATATAAATAAACGTGCCTTGCCTACATGTAATTGCATAGATCCACACTTAGATAAACGTTGTTGTTACAGGTTCAGTGCTTGGTGTGTGATCAGCAGTTGGCGTATAATAATAATACGTCTTCCATGCTGAGGCATTATAGGGCTAAGCATGAGCAGTCTGGAGGGTCAATGGAAAATGTCTCAATAGGAACCCCATCTGTCGGTTCGACACAACGTCGAGAGACCGACAGAAAGGGAACGTCTCGGTTACGTATGTAACCTCTGTTCCCTGATGGAGGGAACGAGACGTTGTGTCGAACCGACAGATGGGGTTCGCCCCTGAGAACCTATCATCTTCTGACTATTTTGAAAAGGCCAATGAAATTGGCGAATGAAATTTGCATGCCGGGCTCTGCCCCCGGATATCCAGGTATAAAAGGGGAGCCGGCGTGCTCATTCATTCACCTTTTGTGCTGAGGAGCCTGAGAGCATCTCACGATCGCTGCAGCGGACGGCTTATGTTGTGGCATGAGGGACGTTCCCTTTCAGTCGGTCTCTCGACGTTGTGTCGAACCGACAGATGGGGTTCCTATTGAAAACGCCACAGCACTAAGCCGCGTCACAATCTCTAGCGAAGCGACGTTGACCGGCCTGGGCGAGCCACACGTGAGCGCTATCGCCAAACTTGTAACCTTCCAGTGGGCAGGCATGGGCTCCCAGAGCTTTTGGCAAAGATGAGTAGCCCCTGCCCTCGGCCACCACAGACGGAGGCCTTGTTCTCTAAACGAGAAGCCGTCCGGTACCGTAGGGCTACTGGGTAAGTGCTGTTCTCTCAATGTGGACGTGCGCTACGGAGACCACTTCCCACCATAGGAGGGGAATACAGTGGAGACACCAACATGGTCTCACCAAATAGGGGAGAACTCATGGGAGGTATGTGCGGAATGCTGCAAGGTGGATGTCCACCTGGGGGAGGTCATGGGTTGTCACGCGGGGGAACCATCTCATGACGACATCTCAGACGGAACCACCCTAGTGGGGGGTTACTACGTGTGGGGCACTAGGTCCGGTTAGAGCTATATGTAATAACTCAGCTTGATACCCGGCCATAGGCGGCAGGGCTGCTCTGCCGAGCCCGCCGCCCTGAGTGCTTATTGATGGATGGACGGACTGCCTATTCTTCACCCTTGGGGAAAGAAAGGAGGCAGCCCATAGCGCACTGATCCACCTAAGAAGGGGAATGGCGCTATGCGCAGGCGTACGCCCTACGACCGCTGGTCTAACCTGTTGGCAAGACTCGCGGAGGTTGCAAGCCTCTGCAAGGTATAGCGTAGCCCAACCCGCAACTCTACAGATGTCTGCGAGAGAGGCGCACTGAGCCGATGCCCACGAGGAGGCCACACCCCGAGCGGAGTGTACCGTCACTCAAATGGGCACGGGCTAGGATCGGCACGCCGTAGTGACGGCGTGTGTGATCCAGCGCGACAACTCTCCTCGGAGACAGTACTCCCGTTGCTGACCTCCATAACAGACAAGAGCTGCTCAGGGCCTTGAAGCCCTCCATGTTGTTCGAGTAGAGGCGCAATGCGCTTACTGGACACCCCACGTACAGGTTTGGTCTTTCTCCCGGTGTGGGAGTGCCTGCAAGTTCACCACCTAGTTCCCAAACGGGGGCGGCAGAACTTTGGGCACATAAGTCGGCCGGGGTCTCAGGATCACGTGAGAGTCACCGGGCCTGAATTTTGGCAATCGGTGGACACGGAATGCTTGCAGGTGCCTCACCCTCTGGATGGACTCGAGCCCCAGCAGGAGAGCCAACCTCCCCTCGCAGAACGAGGAAGGGGGCTCTCCGCAGGGCCCGAAAAAAGGGGACCCAAAGGTCCACCTTAAGGTCCCAAGAGAGTACGGGGCGCGGACGAGGCCTTAGCCCCTCGCGCCCTAGAGGAACCTAATAATCAGGTCATGCCGCCCCAGAGGCTCACCAGCAACTGGTACGTGATAACCGCGACCGCGGGTACCCACGCTCCAATGTGGAAGGGGAGATTACTCCCTAGCCTCTCCTGCAATAGGACAGCACGTTCCTGAGCGAGCAATTCCGCGGGTCTTCTCCTCGAGAAGAGCACCAGGACGAAATGGGGCGCCACTTAAAGGCATCCAGCCTTCTGGGCATGGCCCTTGCCTGAGTGATAGTCTCCACCACTGTTGGGGGTAGATCATCCAGGAACTCCTCGTCCCATCCAGGAGCCAGACCTAAAGGTCCGGCTCGAATGCCACAACGTGCCCATCTCCTGCGAGTAGGTCTTCGCCAGGGGATTTGGCCAGGGGGAGTTGTCGTCAGGAGTATTAGCTCCGAGGACCAAGTGTAGTTGGGCCCGTAAGGCGCAACTAGCAGCACTTGATACTCCCTTCCCAGACCTTGCACAGGACCTGCGCAATGAGGCTCACTGGGGGGAAGCGTACTTCCGCTTGTCCCGCGGCCAGCTGCGCGCTAGGGCCTCCGTGTCGAGGGGGGGCCTCGTCCAGGGAGTGCCCAGCGGTACTGGGGGGTGTTCAGGGAGGCAACAGGTCCCCCTGTGCCCGCCCAAACCACACCCAAGCCGGCCCGCAGGGGTGGAGTCGTCACTTCCCACGAGGTGTCAACTGATGAGAGAGCACTTGGCTGTCTGGTTCAGGACACCCGGTGGGCGTGTGACATGCAGGGGCTTTTCCCCCTGCTGTTTCCGGGGGTGGAGTCGTCACTTCCCACGAGGTGTCAACTGACGAGAGAGCGCTTGGCTGTCTGGTTCAGGGCACCCGGTGGGCGTGTGACATGCAGGGGCTTTGCCACCTGCTGTCTCCACGGGAGGAGGCATTTGGGCGAGTTGCGATGACCGCAGCGAGCGAATGCCACTCTGAGGTTTAGTACGCTACGCCGGTCGTGCTGTCCGGGCAAGTATTCTGGCTCTGCACGAGAGGCCGGAGCCTCATCAGTGCAAGCAGGACAGCTAGCAACTTGAGGGCAGTGATATGCCAACGCAGGCGGGGGCCCGTTCAGCGACCCGACACTGCGCGCCCGTCTGTCGTTACCACGACCGGCCTCAAGACCTGCCGGGGTTAGGATGCGACGGCCGCAGGCGTAATGACGATACGCCTACTGCCAGTGCGCCACGCTCTCCAGGGAACTCGTCTCTGTAGTCAGTGCTGTCGCGGTCACATGTGCGTCAACCCGAGGGGGACAGGCCACCCCCGAGGACACCATGCCCAGGAGCCTCTGAAACTGATTTCAGGGGACCGCTGGCTGCTGCCTGAAAGTTCAAGCAGCTCAGCACTGACTGTGCGTGCTCGAGAGCGAGCATGCCGTCATGGAGACAGCGTTGAGTTCTCTACCAGGAAAAGGGGGGCTCTGCGCCAGGGAGAGCTGCTCTTTTTCCCGGCTGACCCGTTACTGACATGCCAGCCCCTCGACAGTGCCGAGGGAGACTGGACATGAGAGTATCCGGTCAGTTGTCATGAACTACTCCTGGTGTCTGACAGACACCAGGACGCGCTTCTGCGCCTCCTGAACGTCACCCTTGCAAGGTGCTGCTCAAGGTATGCAGCGACCCCTGGTTTTGGGGATGATGAAGTGCGGCTGTAGAAGCCACTGGACATCTCGGCCGAGGGGACGGTTCGGGGAGGTCGAGCACAGGTGAGAGCAGACGTCAAGATGTCAGCCATGCTCGCTCGGACCGCCGTGAGTGTCGGATTGCGGTGCACCGCAGCCCTGGCACTCGCGGCTGGGTACTTCGCACATTCGGGCCCGACCCAGCCTTGGTTGCTGGATGGTCGGACTGGGGCGACGGTGGAGAAGGCCGGGGCTGCTGGGTGGCAGACCACGTGCGAGACCTCGACGGCCGAAAGGCGGCCGGGTCACAGCAGGCCGGTCTGTTTTTACACTGTCAAAAGGCTGCTGGAACATAGTCCCTAGCTACCTCCCCCCCACGAGGGAAGAGAGGGCGATAGAGTCAGCTAGCCGGAAGCGCGCCGAAGGGGGCGCTCCAGGTCTTACTGAACTCCTTATGCAGCTCGGTAAAACTCGGCACTTGAGCCGGGCACGGCTTGGAGTCGCGCCCGGACCCAATGTGCGAAGTACCCAGCCGCGAGTGCCAGGGCTGCGGTGCACCGCAATCCGTGTCCGTCCTCGATGAGTGTACTGCACCCAAGAGATCAGCGGGCAATGCCACGCTGAGGAAATTGCTCTTTTAGAAAAATACCTCTGGAACTGCCAGGACGCCCAGGGGAATCTCCGCTGCACCGCGTCGTCGAATTCGGCAATTCGAAGAATGTCATCAGATGCGAAGGCTCCGAAGAACAAAAGGTGAATGAATGAGCACGCCGGCTCCCCTTTTATATATCCGGGGATATCCGGGGGCGGAGCCCGGCATGCAAATTTCATTCGCCAATTTCATTGGCCTTTTCAAAATAGTCAGAAGATGATAGGTTCTCAAGGGCGAACCCCATCTGTCGGTTCGACACAACGTCGAGAGACCGACAGAAAGGGAACTTCAACTGTCAAGGTAACTCATTTATGGAGTTTTCGATTGTTACAGTACGAATAAACTTTACTTATTTGCACATTTTCTGTCCAGTGAACCGCAAACAACAGCTTGAAGAAGCTCTAGTGGACATGATTGTGGAGGATTCACAGCCTTTCTCTATTGTGGATGACAGTGGCTTTAAAGCATTTGTGGCTAAGCTTGACCCCACTTATGCACTACCATCCAGGCAGGCTCTGAAGATCATGGTGGACCACAAATATGAGGAGCAGAAGCAGAAGGCCATGGCTGAGCTACAGAAAACTGAGGGTGTGAGCCTAACTGCAGATATGTGGACCTCTATTAATATGGATGCATATCTGGCCATTACATGCCATTATGTAGACGACAAGGATAAGCTTGCCACAGAACTTTTGGGGGTACGGTCATTTCCAAAAGCTAAAACCTTGCAGAGGCCAAGAGGTTGCTCTTTGAAGAATGGGGTATCCAGAGCAAAATAAAATCTCTGGAGAATACAAGGCGATACAAGGCGCTGCTCGTTTACTGAATGCAGGGTTCTTGATGGGGTGTAGTGAAAAAACTTGTGAAAGTATGCCGGTGCAGATCCAGTGATAGTCCTGTAGGCAAGCATCAGTGACTTGAATCTAACATGGGCTTCAACCAGTAGCCAGTGGAGAGAGATGAAAAGGGGTGTCACATGAGCCCTTTTAGGCTGTTGGAAGACGAGGCGTGCTGCTGCGTTTTGAACCAGCTGTAGTGGTTTGGTAGCCTTTGCAGGAAGACCAGCAAGGAGAGAATTGCAGTAGTCCAAACTTAATATTACCAGGTACTGGACAAGGAGTTGTGCCACAAGCTCAGTGAGATAGGGTCTAACCTTATGAATGTTGAATAAGGCATATCAGCAGGATCGCGTTGTTTTTGATATGACTCCTGGCTGATTTGGAGGGAGGGATTGTGGAATTGCCAAGTTGGCTGGTGAGATCTTGTTGCACCGTGGGGTGTGCTCGAAACACGAGTAGTTCTGTCTTGGCCGGGTTCAGCTAGAGGTGATGCTCTTTCATCCAAGCTGAGATGTCATCTAGGCAGGCTGTTATGCGAGCTGCTACAGTGGTATCGTCTGGGTGAAACGAGATGTAGATTTAGGTGTCGTCAACATATCAGTGATATGAGAAGCCGTATGCCCAAGGACCCATCATAAGATATTACTATACCTTTTAAATACATTTTCAACCTTTGACTAAAAACAACAGTTTCCTTCACACCTCTAGAAGGCGCTAAGCAACAGCGGGTTTAGGTGGCCAGGGAGGGCACAAGAGAATCTATAGCTGTCATCTTGGCTGAGGTACTGGATACAGTAGAGTCCAGGGCGGCCATCTTGACTCTTGACTTTCACTGTAAATCTCTGAAGTATTATTGGGTATTTTATGTTGGGTTCCGATGGCCTTTCTTAAGTGATGCTATGCCAGTCTTACAAGCATGGATTTTTCAAGGCTACAGTCAAATATTGATGACAGTGTGCCAAAAAATGCCCAGAACAAATGCCTAGACCAGTGGTTCTCAAACTGTGGTACGTGTGCCACTAGTGGTACTTGTTGATACCCCTGGTGGTACGTGACACGACAAGAAATTAAATACTGTAAATTAATTTCGTGTTTTAAACACAATGTCAAATGTTTAATACATGATGAATAAATACTGAATACATATCATATAGCCTATGTGCAATTTTAATACAGTTGTATTAATTATTGTTTATTTATAATTGTCAATGGAAGCTCAAACACAGAGCTGGAGCTTTGTGCCTCTCTCTCTCTCGCTCATCTGATGAGCTGCGTGCAGATTAAGCATTTTATGTATTTCAGAAAATTTAGCTGTAAAGCGCTAATTCAATATGTGTCTGCATCTACTCTATAGTGAAATTAATGAAGTGTACTCTGTGATTTAGTTTTGACACACTTCATTGACAAGCTGCTGCAGTCTTTCTGCAAGTCCCTACAAAGTTAATAAATTCCCCATAAAAGTCATTTACAGAGCCTTGTTAACTGTGCTCTACAGAAAAGTGTTTTGTGTCCACTATACTACTGCTGACTAACTTGAAAAACATGGGGAACACGTTTAGTTTGAAAACAGCTGGTAATAAAAAAGTGTTTGTATAATTAATAATACATTAGAATTGGAGGACGAGGTGTAAAGATAAAGATTCAAAGCTCTACTATAAAGGTAATGTTTATTCATGTGATTTTTCTATGGCGGTCATTAGATGGTACTTGACAACAACTCATTTTATTAAAGATGGTACTTGATCTGAGAAGCTTGAGAACCACTGGTCTAGATAAAATACTTGTATTAAGAAAAAAATATGCATATCAATACTACCCATTGAACACTTCTGTACTCACAGTTGACAGTTTACTGCCAGTTGAGATGTTATGAATTTATCCCAGAATTTAATCATTTTCATTCAAAGGCCAAATGCTCCATTTTACTTCAGGTGCTTATTTTTTGGCAAGTTTTAGGTTTGACACTCAATCTTCCATATACATTTCTTTCAGATAAAGCATATAGGCAAACTTGTCTTTTTTGTGCAGTTTTGGCAGACCAAAAAAAACATTTAGAACTTGTTTTCTCTGCATGTATTGTCATGCTACAGGGATGCACAAGAAGGTTCAGAGACTCGGATGCAGAAAAGAACAGAAATCTTTATTGAGTGACATATCAGTAACTCCACCAGCCGACACCAGCATCGAGAAACGACCACGTAAGCCCGGAGGGGAGAGGCCTCGACCCACCAGGACTTACGGGAGATCAGAAAAACCACCTCGGGAGAACCAGGCCAGAAGAACCCTTGATAACACGAGAGTCTGCAGGGAGAGGACTCGACCCGACAGACCTCTCGGGAGAACAGCAGCAGACCCAATCCGGGGGGTACAGAGCCTCACAGGGAGGGAGAACGGAGGGGAGCAGCCTCGACCCACCGGCAGAATCCAGACGAGAGAGGTGATCACTTGGTGGAGAGATGTCAGCAGTGAGTAGAGCGAGGAGGTCCCAGACGTCAACGAGGACTTAAAAAGTCAAGAGAAAGCTCTGAGAGTAAAGACTAAGGGAACTAAACTGGGGGTATCACTAAAGAATATAAACTGCAGACAAGACTTGATTGCTAAGAACATGAGCTAAACACACAACGATCTGACACAGGACGAGAGGACAAGAGGGATTAAATAGAGGGAACCTAAACAGCTACTGGAAACATGCGGCTCAAATTCAAAATGTCAGATTACTGGAAGGAGTGTTATACTCTGAGGCTCTAAAATAAATAGGAAAGAATATGGAATCAGGAGACAAAAGTAAAGAAATCATACTACAAAAGATGGAAATGGTAACACAAAAGATAATTTTGGGGGTTAAGAATTATGTTGCATTTGTTACTTTTATAGCTGAAGTAGTAAACTGTTCAGCGCAAATTGAAAGCCGGACAGAAAGAATCAGAATTATAATTCAAAGCAGCGGAAAAGTATCTAGAGATCGAAGATATTCCGGTGGATATGATTTATGAGAAATTAAAGATGCAACAAACCTACACTCAACTGGGATGTGGTGGTACATAATGGTGTTGTTAATATTTCAGTGGAATGCAAGGAGCTTAATATCCAATGGGCAAGAGTTTAAAATAAAATAAACCTGATCATATGCGTTCAAGAAACACGACTTAAACCTCAGTTGAATTTAGTTTTACAAAGATTTTTGGTCATTTGGAAAGACAGGAAACAAGGTATAAGAGGTGGGATAGCTACATTTTTTAAAACAAGGATTTGGGATATATTTTGGGTGGTAGTGATGGAAGTCTGGGAAGGGAGCCAGTTTCAAGCATTAATTTCACTAAGATTTCAATCCTTAAAATGGCAATTTTAAGTCTATATTGAAGATGTTGTTATATTTTCACAGAACATTCTGTCGTTTTATGAAGAAAACAGTAAAACGTATTTTGCTGGGTTTTCACAAGCAGGGTCACATTTTGTAATGAACAACGTTTAATTGTTAAAATTATTTAAAGATAGCAGTAGTTCTGGTATGAATGGCATGGAAAGGCTAATTTATTTGTTTTCTGTTTATGATGAAAGCATTCTCATTGTTACATTACATTTGTTGTTTGTATGTCTTTAGTTTTTTAATTACAAATATAAATGACCAGACTTCGATTAAGAGGAAATTCCATAGCCACAGGACCTACAATACATACAATGCATACATACATAGTGTGGATTTCAAAATATAAAATAAATGGCGTGATAAAAGATCATATCTTTTATATACATCCAAGTGGGCAAAAGTGATGAAATGTTTATTTATTTAAAAAAACACGATTGTCCGGACCTCTGTTTGGAAGAAAATATAAAGACTGGACCTCTTGGAACTTAAATTGAATTCCCCTGCTCTAGTGAAACAAACATATAAGAATGACTAAAAGGAGATCAAGTTAGAACATATTTTTCAATAATGACATAAGTGCTCCCTCTGCTGCAATATAGAAGCAAGTTACATTAAGCTTTCCTGTATCTCAGTGGTAAGAGCATTGCATTAACAACGCAGGGTTGTAGGTTCGAACCAGGGGACTGCAGATACCCATGTAAAATGTATAGGATAATGCTATGTAAATCGCTTTGGATAAAAGCGTCTGCCAAATGCCTAAATGTAAATGAAGGATGACAGTGAGTGGAGAAAGTATCGGTCATGGTAAAATAAAAAAATGAATTACAAAATGACAAATGTACTGCAATGTAACCGTTACATTTTTAACGTAAATTGGCACGCCAATAATATAATTTGTAATGCAAAAAAAATAAACGAAATAAAGATCAAAAATAATGTGTTGCTTCGCGTAATACCGTTTGTCCAAAGCAATTTGTTTCTGCAATGTACCTCGACGGCTTCCGTCAGTTGCGTTGTCAACAGCACCAACACCAGCAGGGCAGCATCAGCATCGACAGCATACGGGAGGCACTTTTCTCTGTGCGCTCCAGTCCGTTCACATTTGATCAAACATCCACCTATTAGCAAACGGCGCATAAACCGAATGCACGTCATATGCTCGTGTTTTCACTTGACTGAACGGTGTACGTTTGAAAGAACTGCGCGTAACAGCCCTGTCTCCAGATTACGTGCTTACCGGCACTTTTAAACTGGCAAAGGGAATTCGGTGATGATTCCTGTCATCTGTGCCGTCAGTAGAGTTATTTATCTATTGAGGATGGGATGAGTTGAAGGGTAATTCGGTGTTGCTAGGCATGACATTTCTTCATAGTTAATGTTCTAGGACACTGGGCAGCTCTTACGCCTGGAGCCGCTCCTGTCCCGAGGCACATTGTTATCGTAGTGGTGTGCTATCCGTCAACCACAAGGATGTTCAGGTTGTGATCATGGAGACGATATCTGCGTGTCTCCACACTTCACACATCCGTTTTATAGGCTGCTTTTCTGGACAGCACCAGATGGTCCATGTTAGCTCCTCGTGCTAGTATATTATACTCTATCTGGATGACATAACAAACCGTCCTTGCGGTAATGTTCGAGATGATCACACTATGAGCGATTATTATGAGAAAGTGAAGATTGAGCTTCAGCAAATGAAGGCGGCCGAAGAGCAGCAGCTGTCCCCGGCTTCAGAATCTTCGGTTCCAGCTGATGTCTCCCTTACTTCTCGGAGGGACATTTCCAGGGGTAGCGTAAACGAAAGAAGTCGGAGTAAAAGCAGAAGCAAAGCGGACGGTCATGAGAGACAGGTGAACGGCAGGCAGGTTTCGGATCTGACAGCGCATAGGTCTGCGGCAGGTATGAACCGTGTCAGCAATGAGCAAAACCTTCAAGTTAAAGGGACGGGGAAGATTTTCAAGGCTAAATCGGCGGCAAATGGTCAAGTTGAGTCATGCCAGAGACAAACGGAGGAGAAATGTGAGCATCGTGTCAATGAGGATGGTAGCAAAGTGGGCAAAAAGAGAAGACCGGTGACAGTGGATTCATCTAAAGCGAAGACATCGCTCGAAGCGCTTAAAGTGAGCATCAGGCAGCTGAAGTGGAAAGAGGTATGATGACATTGACACCTATCGTTTAAATAGAAGAGTTCACATTTCCCTAATGAAACGAATTATTAAAAACCACTTTAAACTATCATTATATTTTGTGCTGTCTGAAAATGTCTATAGCGCTTTAGAAAGCAATTAACTTTTAATAAAGTCATGATGGTCATGAATTTTAAAGTTTTCTTTTCCATGACTGGAAAAGCAAAAAGATAAAGGTAAACTTTTCAATAATATGTTTATTCTGTATACGCTTTGCTTTAACGTATTTTGTTAACGATATGGTGTAAATGTGTGGAGATTAATATATGCTGACAAAATCACAGTGATTCTATATTATTCGTAAACAAATGTTAATTTTAATCAGTTATTTTCCATAAATCAATCAAGCTACTTCACAAAACTGCAGTCTTTCATTATCGAAAGTATTAAAAGCTAAATAAATAAACGGAATAATTTATTGAATATTAACTATAAAGTGTAACTACAACCGATGCAATACAAATACCATGGGTATAATCCATACACTAGTACTTGTGTAATGTAAAAATTACTTTGGCATCACCCCAACCATAACATTAGCCTTCAAGATTCTCTATCACACCCAGCTAAATAATTGCTAAACCTTTTTTATTACACGGCTTGTTGGAATGCTTGATTCTGATTGGCCAGTCGCGACAGTTTCAGGTTTGTTATGTAATGCCCCACCTGAGTCTTTTCACACTGCATGACTATCTGGGGTAGCATTCAGTTGACATTGAACGATGGATCGGTGACAGGAGATTACACACTGCATGACTTTACAATAGTTCAGAACAACTTTATGGTCCACAAACAACTTTTCACAACCAAACGCACACAAGAAGTGTTACGTGATTCAGAGTTCTCGCTCAATGTTGGAACCCATGCTCGCTTACATGGTCTCCTCCCCGAACCTCATCTTGCCTTCTCATTGGCTGGTCATTTTTCAGTCAGAACTAATTTCACACAGATTTTTTGATGTCTGATATTTTGAGTCGCCGACAGGTGCATATATTTAGCATGCCAAATATTCCATGGGCATCTAGGACACGTCGCCCGCTTTCTTAGATTGCGTCTTTGATAATTGACAATGCATGATTGTCACTTCGTTGAACAAGCACATATTTTCCTCAGATTTCAGAAATGTATCTGTGATTCCTCAAAACCTGTCGGTGACTGAAAATCGGGCACAAAATCATGCAGTGTGAACTCTGCATAAGGTATAATGTTGGATTCGATTCCAGATCACACTGTCGGGGCTTATTTCGGGATAACAGCCGGCTGCTTGTACATTTTTTTACTTATTATTGGGCTGCTTGCCATATGAGGAAAAAAACTGTACATGTGAATTTGGAAGTAAACGGCTTTTCCTCGCGGAAGGTCTGCATTCGGCAAAAATGAGCTGATAAAACATTTCAAATTCACATTTTATGTCCAGTTTTTTGCTCATGTGGCAAGTAGCCTTGTAATAAGCAGGATATTGTACAAGCAGCCGGCTGTTATGGTGAAATAAGCCCCTTCAGTGTGATACAACCTGATCACCCTGTCAGGGCTTATTTCTGCGATAACAACCGGCTGCCTGTACATTATCCCTTACTTAATGTCCAGGTTTTTTTAACCATGAGTGATATTAAATGAAATCAATTGTAATATAATTGTATTAATGAGATTAATCTGGTTACAGCAGTAATAGCAAACACATACCAATGACTGTAGGTTTAATATTTCAACAGACATTGACAGCCCTTGACCTTGTCCTTCAACACAATTTGCACAACACTCGCATATATGGTTACATTTGACCATTCATCTAACGTGGACGTTAAAAATGGAACGCTCATAAATACATTGATAAAGTGTCAAACTATACCATGCATCTCTACTGTGTGGTGCATGACACCTGGCAGGCCAGACATAGTAAACGGCCCGTTGAATGAATGTCTTCACCCCTTTCTTCTCATAGCCACTGAAATATTATGAGCCTATGTAATACAATACAAAGCTGCCTTGTTGAAGGTTGGTTTCAAGTTTAAGTGTATCCATATCACCATTTATCCAGTCTGGCATCACCGAAGGCTTTTTAAAAGCGGTAGGCGTTCCCACATGTGGTTTTAAAATGTTATGAAGACGGCCAGTCTTTCAGTTTTAGAATTGTTTAAGTTAAGTAAACTTTTATTGTATTGTCACAGACAGTAAATATCTGGGTACTGTAAATGTATTGCTTACATATTTTTCTCACAATTCTTTTGATCGATTAAGAGACATGATTTTATGAACATGGCTGCCTCAAAGAGAGCATTTGTGATTTTTGTTTGACATGGCAAAAGATAAAGGCTTTAATCCTGTAGTTCTGGAAGTTCTCACTGCCCTGTTTACTTTGTAACAATTTCACATGTCTTCTTCCTAAACAGTTCCAAGTAACTTCGTTTAGATTATGCTAAATGTGATTGGATTGAAAAGGCATGTCCTCAAGTCTTTATCCTCTCAACTCTTAGCAAAGGGTGGAGATCCCATTCATGTTTAATGGAATGCCACTGAAATGCTTGCTAAACTATCAACACTTTGCAAGAAATACAAACTTTTCACAACAATGCAGAATATAAAAAACAATGCATTTTTAGACGAAAAAGACATAGAAGCATGACCAAGTTTTGTTATTTATGAAAGTCACATGAGCGCTAGTGCTGCTCAAAATTATTGTCCTTCAGATTAAAATAACTAGAAAGAAATTACTCACCGATCTGATTTGTCAAGTGACGTTCATGCTTCTTTTTAAACCCACACACACAAGTAGAAACTCCTAATCTGCTCATATATTGGTTTCTTCCATGTGCCAGGTGCTTAATATAGAAACACTGCCTCACTACCCATTAGCATGTTAAAGTGTGACATAATCCTCCAAAAATCCAGCTCAGCTATGTAGCCTAACTGTACTCGGCATACTACACGCTTGCTGATTAGTGCCCTTGATAACAACACTCAACCCACTTTGTAGTCTTTATGGACTGTCATCTGCCCCTGAGACTTAAAACTCATGACAAATGTATATATTTAAGTATAGTATACAATTTTCCTCCCACGGGTTGTGAAGAACCTAAGTATAGATACAGATTTTATACTTTTGTGGCGGTTTCCTTCACAGGGTTTATGCCTAGTCCCAGAATAATTTAAATGTTATAGGTGTCTTGATCGGAAATAACTTGCACTTGCATATCTAAAAATATATCAGTGTGACTGTTTTGTCTCAAAATGCACATCAGTAATGTTTTTTTTGTAATGTTTGTTTTTAAAAACAATTTTAATATCCTAATTTAACTAAAGCCTAGTCTAAACTAATCCCTGTCCGGGAAACTGCCCCTTTGTGTTTTAAAAGTACATCAGTGTCACTAAGAATGCAACCCTCAATCATGATATACACATAGAAGTAGGAAGCAGAAACTATTTATCAAAATAGGTTTGACACCGTGTATACACCGGACGCGACGAGACAAGATAAAATACATTTGAAACAGAACCCATTATAATTTCACAATTGATCCACACTGGATGCGGCACGGCCCATTAAGATCAATCAGGTCGTCATGTCGTGCCTGACGCAGTGTAAGAGTCACATGCCTTGCATCCGAAATCGCCCTACTTCCATACTATATTGCAGACAAAAAGCGTTTAAGTCACGAATAGTACGTCTGAAATCTCAGTATACAAAAAAACAATAGGCTAGAAATACCGGGTGGTCTACTACTTCTGCCGAGAATCATGAGTGTGGATCGGATGGACACTTATATATCCGATGTTGCCACGGGAGCTGTGCAATGGTAACATTTCAAAAGTAAATCAAATAAATAAAGCGGAAACCTTTAAGGCGGACTCAATTTTTTATTTGAGTGCCAATAAAATAATTTCTTGTGACTAAATTACAGTATGTTTTTATCAATGCTCACGTATCTGTTGTTGTTAATTCGTCATAGGTCAAAGAGCGTATGGGTCACAAGACCTTAAAACATGGCGGACGCAGTATATCCAAAATTTATTCATATTAGTGCCACTCATACAATATAGAACGTACTGTTTTAACAGTCGACAGGTAGGTACTTATTCAAATTCAGTACGACTGTCAAAGTATGCAATTTCAGACGCAGCCATGAAGTATTTCTGATATAATTATTCATAAATGTGTTGGTTGTTGATACCTTGTCCAAAGCCTGACATGTTTATTGTGTTGAGTGAAAGCTCTCTTCTGTTTCTTTGACTTAAGTCTCATCCTTATTCCTTCTAATCCGGCAGTTTCCGATAGGTAGGCGGACAGCCTGTGATATCTACTGGCATGGCGTCTCATTTCATGACAATGAGAACATCGTTTCAGGGCAAGTCAACAAGTTCCCAGGTGAACCTGACAAAAACACTTTCTATAATAATACAATTCACAAGTTAATCAGAACCCAACGTGAACACAGTTAATAACACAACAGTTTACAGCAAGTTTACATCATTTAACCATTCTTGTATTATATAGTACAAAATGCAGGGTCATGACAACTTTTAAAACCTTTATTAAAATAACTTTTTTGTTTTTTTGTTTCATGGCTAAGAGTTGAGATATACAAATTCTGTCATAATTGACTCACCCTCGTCGGAGCTGATGGCCCTATGGTTAGTGCTCCGACATATAGCGCAGTTGCGCTCCAGGCGACCCGAGTACGAATCCCGGCTCGAGGTCCGATCCCACCTCCAATCTCTCGCCCACTTCATTTCCTGTCCTCTCTAAAAATTAAGCTGTCCAAATAAAGGCAAAAACGCCCCTAAATCTGTATAAATGTCTTTACTCTGATGAACACTGGAAAATATACTGTATTTGGAAAAATGCTTCTAACCAAACAATTGTGGGACCCCATTGACTACCACAGTAAAAAAAATACAATGGTAATCAAAAAGGCCCCAGAACTGTTTGATTTCTTACATTCCTCAAAATATATTATTTTGTTTTCATCAGAACAAAGACATTTATACAGATTTGGAACAACTTGAGGGTGAGACATGTCTTTTTTCTAAAAGTTGAAACAAACTGAGTAGCATGTTTCAATCTGTTCTACTTTCTTGACCTTTAACGGGACGATTATTAATCGTTTATACTGTATCTTTCTCTGTTCACAAAAGCCATAATAGAGTCTTTAGTGCTGATCATGGCTTGGCTGTGCATATGTTTACATAGCTGTATTGACTATTGCTTTCACACAGACAGCCTGTCCAAGCAGTGCATGCATGTGTGTGCTGTGCGCTATAAAGCTTTTGGGATCCAATAGGCCCTGCATTGAGACTTTTTATTGAAACTGCCGAGGATAGTCTTCTTAGATCTAATAGATTCAAAACCAAGAGAACAATATACTATACATGTAAATTGTCATTGCCTGGCCCTTGTGTCATTTCTCATTGACTTCTCATGTTGGTCAGCAGGAATGATAGAGATGCTGCGAAAGATCAATTTGAGCCGGGCGGTTCGTACCATGCAGGAGCTGTTCCCAGAGGAGTATAACTTCTATCCACGCTCTTGGATACTGCCCGAGGAATACCAGCTCTTCTCCACACAGGTACCTGTATAAAGGAGAGGAAACCCTCAACAGTCCTCACTATAGTATTAGACTCAACTTAAAACAGACTGTATGCCTAACCAAACTTGAAGGAAAATTCATCCAAAAATGAAAAATCTGTCATCGTGAACATTTTCAAAACTTTGTAAATGTCTTTGTTCCAATGAACACAAAGAAATATATTTTGAAGAGTGTTCTGGGACATCATCCACTACCACAGTAGGAAAGAAATATTTTGAAGAATTTAGAAAAACAAAGAGTTCTCGGTCACCTTTTACTACCATTTAATTTTTCCTACTATGGTAGTCAATGATGTCCCAGAACTGAAAATTACTAACACTCTTCCAAATATCTTTCTCTGTGTTCATCATAACAAAAGTTATTTATACAGGTATAACATTACTTAAGGGTGAGTAAATGATGGAAATGATAGAAGCATAGTTCATACACAAAATATATTTTTTTTACCTTTATGTTGATAAAAATCTGAATATTACTTTTTTCTTCAGAACACAAAAGAAGAGTTTGACAAATGTCTGTGTGGTTTTATGCTCATAGGGTTGAAGTCAGTGGGGCCGATATTGTATGGTTCCTTCAGAATATTTTCTTTTGTGTTCAGGGTGAACTTTACCCTACTTGTAACACACTGACAGATTGACGATGGCACACAGGAGGAACTGAAGTAAACGAGTGATGATTTTAATGCAGGGGAACACGTGAACAGATGACAGGTGACAATCCAACAACAGGTAACATCCACAGGTAAGTATATACAAAGAACAAGTAACATCCACGGGTAAAAATATTCAAACAACAGGTTCAGCCACGGGTAAATAAAGTCTGAACTAGAAGCACACATAGTACAACTAGACTTGACCAAGGCTTCAACAAAACACAAGGATTATATAGTGTCCAGGGAATGAAGATCAGGTGCGTTTGCAATCATGTTGAGAACGGGTGCAAAGGATTTAAAAGGATTACGGGGAGTGTAGTCTGGTAAAAGGGAACGGGTGAAACTGGGGGAAGATGCTGATGCGTGGGCGTGCCTGGCTGCAGAAAAGAGCTCGTTACAGTACCCCCCTCCACAGTCCGGTCCAGCGGACCTCACAGGAGGCTGGACAGTTCGGGTGAGAGTCGTGAAAGTCTGCAAAGAGAGTGGGATCAAGAATGACCTTACATGCCACCATGACAGTTCCTCTGGTCTGTACCCTTCCCAGTCCACGAGGTATTCTAGCTGGCCGCCTCGCCACCTGTAGTCGAGGATAGATAACATCTCCCTGCACATCTTCCCAGCGTAGAGAGCTGGAGGAGGGGCGGCTCATCCCCGGCATCAGGATCTATGGAGGGAGCAGAAACAAACGTTAAGGTAAGGTTTTAACAGTGAGACACGAAATGAAGGGGATATTCTCTAATGAAGTGGGAGTTGAAGACGGTAGGTGACTGTGTTGACATGGTGCAGGATGGGGAATGGGCTGATGTATTTTGGCTTCTTGCAAGGCTGCGCAGGCAGAGGTCCTGGGTGGACAGCCATACCAGTTGTCCCAGCTGGTATTGGGGAGCTGAGTCCCATACCTTTCTCGCTCTCCCGAAACCAGTGGTCCACGGCTGGCATCGTGGAGAATTCCCCTGACCAAGGGAGCTTGGGGGTTGGTAGAGTGTGCATTTAAAGGGGGTTATTCCGGTGGAGGACTGACGGAGGGAGTTCTGTGCAAACTTGGCCCAGGCGAGGAAATTATGACAGCCCTGTTGATGGTCGTGGCAGTAGGATCTCAGGTACCTCCCAATATCTTGAATTTTAAACTCAGCCTGGCCGTTGGCTTGGGGGTGATATCAGATGGTAAGACTGACAGTAAGGTTGAGGTGTTGGAAGAATGCTTTTAGACTTGGGAGAAGAACTGGGGGCCCCTGTCCGACACAAGTCCTCAGGTAGACTGTAATTTTGGAACACGTGATTGAACAGTGCCTCCGCAGTTTTAAAGGCTGTGGGAAGATTAGGTAAGGGGATGAGCATACAGGCTTTGGAGAACCGGTCTACGGACACTAAGATGCAGGTGTGTCCCAAATTCCAGAACGGAGTGAGCTGAGTCGATGAGAGTAACACAGTGTTCCTGGGGTATTTAGGTTTTTCCCTCAGGACCTCCCGGCAGAGCTTGGTTGTTTCCTGCGGCGATCTCTTCATCTATTTTGCACAGAATGGGGCTCAGGAAGACGGCAGGAGACGGGCTTGCAGACTCGGGGTCGGAGTGGAACTGGCGTGATAGAGTGTCTGCTTTGACATTCTTAGTCCCTGGGCAGTAGGTGATTGAGACAGAGTGTGGGTGCAGAGATTTAAACTGTTTACTTATCCTGGAGGTGAGTGGTGAGGCTATTGAACTGAAGTTTGCGATGAAACGTCTGTAGAAATAAGCAAATCCTAGTTCACGGACTGTGGTGGGACGTGGCCAATTGTTGACAGTGTCCACCTTCCCCTGGTCCACCCTGGTCCACCAAGTTGTTTGTGATGAGGTAACCAAAGAAGTGGATGGAACTTGTATGGAACTCATATTTTTTGGAACTTGCGGTATAGATGGTGCTGACGGAAATGTCAAAGAACTTGGGTGACATGGGATATGTGATCTGACAGGTTATTGGAGTAAATAAGGATGTCGTCTATATAAACTATCGTGAATTGAATTGAAAATCTCATCAAAAACTCTCATATGATATGGCTGGGTCCAAATTGTATGACTAGATACTCATAATGACCAGAGGGGGTTATGAAGACTGTCTTCCACTCATCACCGGGCTTAATGCGTATTAGGTTTTATGCATTTCGTCGAGTTTGGGTAGGACTTTGGCATTCCTGAGTTGGTCCAGAGTAGCGGGACCAGGGGAAGGGGATAGGAAACTTTCGGCTGTGCGACTTTAGAATCCGGAAGTCGATGCATGATCTCAAACCTCCGTCATTTTTGCCTTTGAAGAAGAAGCTGCAAGTGGCAGGGGAAGTGGATGGTCGGATGAAGTTCTGCGCACTCGCCTCTGTGAAACTGGATTTGACTAGAAGGGCTACCTCCACTGGGCATGCACACTTCAATACCTTATCATTTTTATTTTTGTTTGGTTAGGTTTTGGTTTAGGGTTGGGGTAGGTTTAGGTGTAGCGATTTAGACATAAACGACTTCTGTATGTAAACGTTTTCCTAGCACAGCAGCGGCTCACTTCTTCCTCAGCCACACTCCTATGTGGTGTCATGTTGACATTTGATAAGACTGTTCTTGAAGAATCATTATCAGCCCACATACAGAGAGTCTACTAAGAAGTTACTAAAAATTAAAGTAGGAAAAGAGATGAGGAACTATTCTTGAGACCATATATGCAGCAGCAGGAAAACAAATCTAAATATTTTTCTTTTTAGGTATGTGTCAGTTTTGTTTTTTTCTGTACACTACTAAAAATGTTTCTCCCAAATGTTTTGTAAAAATATAGTTTATATTTGCATTTATTTGCAGAAAAGAAAACTGGAGAAACAGGTTGAAATAACAGAAAACCTCTAACCTCAAATACTGCTAAGAAAACAAGTTTATATTAACTTTTAAACAATACTTAACAGTAATAATTGTATTTAAAAAATGTTTTTCGAAAAACTGGGTTTTCCTCACAGTTTTTATATGTGTTGTCATTCTGTTAATTTTCACACTTGTTGTTGTATGACTTAGTCACTCCTGAGGTTTGACTAGAATGGCCTGGAATGGGGACTGGAATGGCCACAATATATCAAAAATACTGATTCAATTAAAATTTGGAATAATCTTCTATTTTTTTCCACTGCTGTATGTCTACTATGTTTTTCATATCCTCAAAACAATGTCTGTGTCTTTCCGTCTTCACCACTATTGTTGGAAACTGTAGGTTTACTGTTGTAGTAATTGGCCAGGACAGAATCACAGTTAAACTAGATTATAGCAGTTTAGTGGCTAGTGTCAACTGATTGTCAAAGACAAGTTTGTTTTCAAGATCTTATAATTACAGGATTTGCATACATAAGCCTCCTCCACATGTCCCAGAAGGAATTCTTACTGGAGATTTAATCTTAAACTGGTGAAGAGATTAAATCTCTTGGTTAAATCGACTATTTTCTGTTTTACTTTTCATTTACAAAGGCTTGTCTGTATCTGTGTTTACATACTCTACATGTAATCCTTTTGTGTCAGTTAGCAAATACTTTTTAAAAGAAGCTGCAGAGGGCAGCAGAGACCTGCTGGAGATTGTACACATTTCACTTGATTTAAGAATATCAATTTGTTATGGATTTTCTTAAGAAATCCTTTGCATCAGTTGAAAACATCATTAATATTATCTTAATTGGTTGGTAATGTTTGTATGTTTTGTGTATCATTGAGGGAACTTCATCATAAGTAAGACATAACAAAGGTATCTGTTTATTTCTTCTTTGTATAGGTTCGTCTCCTGAAAGATAATGATTCCGCCCTCAAGCCTACTTTCATCGTGAAACCAGACAACGGTTCCCAGGGCGACGGCATCTACCTCATCCGCGACCCTGCTGACCTTCGGGTTATCTCAGGTTCTCAGGTCAAACAAGCGGTTGTTCAAGAATACATCCAAAAACCCCTTCTGATCGATAAACTGAAGTTTGATATCCGCTTGTATGTTCTGGTCCGTTCGTTGGAGCCTTTAGAAATCTACATCGCTAAAGAGGGTCTGACCAGGTTCTGCACGGAACCCTACCAGGAACCCAGTCAGAAAAACCTCAGTCATGTATTTATGCACCTTACCAACTATTCCCTTAATGTGCACAGTGGAAACTTTGTCCATTCGGACAGCTGCAGCACAGGCAGTAAACGCACGTTCTCTAGCGTTCTGTATCGTCTGGGATCTAAAGGAGTGGACATCAAGAAGGTTTGGTCGGAAATTATTGCGTTGGTTATCAAGACAGTTATTGCACTTGTGCCTGAACTGAAAATCCATTATCAAGCTGATATACCACCAGGCAAACCAGGACCTACATGTTTCCAGGTATGTTCGCATATGAATTCTTATTGTTTTGTGTGTGTACAGGTGTAGCCTCCATTGTGCGTTTTATTCACGTACATTGTGAGTACCAGCCAGTATTGAAAATACTATTAGTTCAGTATAAAACAATAGAAGTCTATGGGAAGTCCCAAAGAAGATATTAAAACAGGCTATATCAAATAAGCAAAATAAATAGATATTTAAGTTTCTTTCCTGTAGTGATGTATAAGTTTGTGTGGGTTATATTGAAACACTTTTTCCCCTTTTAAGTAGCCTTTAGGCTTTTGTTTAGTCACAGTGTTAGTATGCTAACATATAAATACCTTAAAGGTATGTATTTTTGTATGCAAAACCCGACTTGAGTTAGCATTTCCGGTTCCACCACCCCAAAGTCAATGGGTTTTTTGAATGGGTTTTTGGTTAAATGCCTAAAATAAGGTAACAAAACCACCAAATATTTTCATGTTTTATGACATAAAACACAGCTCATGATTTTTAAAGCTTAATCATGTTTTAAAAACAGCGGTTGCTAACAAGTTGCTAAATGCGAATTCATCCTTTGATGGGAACGTTTGACATCATAGCTCATATAAATCTCACAAATAATGTAACATGGCCACAAATCTCTAAAAATGTGGATGGGTAGTTATTGTGATTACTTTCCAGGGAATACGTTTTTGAAAATGTTGTCGGAGGCTTGGTGGTGGTGACGTCCACCAAGGGGTCACTGTTTATAGCCTCATGTTAGCTTTTTACATCTGCCAATTTTCTTTAGGCTTTATAAAAACAAATGTTGTGTTCATTTGTAAATATTATCTTCATAGACAAAACGTATAAAAATCATAAACCTTTGCTAAAGAGTAAATATTTTGTGATTTGTAAGGTCCTATTTTGGTTTATGTAGTGTCCAACAAGTTTACATATATACAACATGTAAAAACACTTTCGTTCTCTAATAATAGGCAGTTATTATTACCTTACTTCTTGAATGACTCTCAAATTATTTATCCAGCAATTAATTTGTCTGATCCCCTCCTTTCTGTCAGCCTACTCTGATCTGATCGGTCAGATGGTCTGCAACTTGGTATACTGCTTAAATTCTCAAACAGCAACATTATGAAATGTGATTTTACGGACATTGTAATAGTGACTCTTTAATCACAGAGCTTATTTTTTGCGATCTTAAAGGGATACTCCACCCAAACATGTACTCCAAACCGAAAATGTTTGGGTGTAGTTACCCTTTAAGTCTATGGGAAAAATGCATATGCTTTCAGTTGAGGGAACCGGTGCAACGTTAATTTCCGGGTTGGCCCGCAAAATGTATTGGTTTTAGTTTTCGCACTGCTTATGATTTACCAGGGGTTAAGAGATAACCCTGGGTATTCATTACCTGACAATTCACACTGTACATCATTAAACCCTGGGTTAACATTCATATATTTTTGCGATGTCAATAGTCATGATTGGATCAATTATGCAGCATCAAACTGACAGAATAAAAATAGTGTGTGGTCCCTTTAAATAACTTTAAATACCTTGTTGTTCCGCATCAGAGAAAAAATTACACCTCGCAAATCCCTTTTGGCTGTTCTAAGCCTTCTAAGACGTTACTTACTCAAATAAATAAAACACTCAAAGGATTGTTTACACAGCACATGGAGTTTCTGTTACTGTTCACAGCTTGTGAAATCAGATAGGCCCTGTTCAGTTTTTGATTGGGTGTTCTTTTCTAAACGATCCTAACTCTGCTGAAGCGGTGCTAACCCTGCTTCGGAGCAGGGTTTCATAACCCCAGGTAAAATGCGGGGTTTACAACGTAGAAGGAAGAGAACCCGGGGTTAAGCGCAGTGTTAAAAGTAGTTTATTTCAAAAGAGAAAATTTGTTTTTAACAATGTTTTTAAAAAACATGTTTATTTTAACAATAAAATGATCTCTTATGTAGATCCTAGGCTTTGACATCCTGCTGATGAAAAATTTGAAGCCTATTTTACTCGAGGTCAATTCTAATCCCAGCATGAGGATCGAACATGAACAGGAGGTGAGGCTGCTTCTCTTTCTTCATACAATGTAGTTTGATTCAAATAAACAGCAACAGGCATGAGCCATCATACGCAGGTCAGAGTTTATCTCAACATGTCTCGTTTTGAGTTACTTTGTGAAGTCAATAAGCGCTTTTCCACTATCGTGCCGATTCGCTCCAGTACTCATTGCTTAATCGTTCCACTCCGTGCCGATCCATGCCAGTCTGTAAATTTGTTTTGAATGTAAACACAAACGCACGCGCTGCCTTGGTAACACAAAAGACTGAGCTGTACCGCCTCTGCGCGCATTCATTGGCACGAGTCAGGGTGGTTAGACAACCGTGCCGAAAATTCAGAGGTCGAGAACAGTTTGTAATCGTGTCGGACCAGGCTCACGTGTAAAAACATAACTGTAACCATTTCAGACTGTGCTTAGAACGGTTCGGCGCGATGGTGGAAAAGCGCTCAATGTCTCCCGCCAGCTACTGTTGCTCAGATCTTGTCATTATATTTAACAATGACTGCACTTGACTGTTTAATAAGCAGCATTCTGTTGATTCTTGACACTGTTTGTTGCAGGTGTCACCTGGTGTGTTTGAATATGTTCCGAGTCTTGTTGATGAAGAGGTGAAAGTGGGAGTGATCAGAGACACACTGCGGCTCATGGACCCTGCTCAGAGGAAACAGCACGGAGTGTGAGTCCTGAGACTGGTGCAATGTGTGTTTTCGTGTGTGTCCTAGTGAAATAAAGGCGTCACAAACAAAGGAATTCAACTGAGGAAATCCTCGGATGGAATTCCACACTTGTTTGGTCAATCTGTTTCAGTCATGGAAATGTAGACGGCCTCATGACCAGTGTCATACTGTGGTCAGCATTGAACAGTCGTTTTTTAGTAGCTTGCTGTACGTACACAGTTTATTTAAGCCACATGCTGTGTGCACTTACACTTTATTAAGTGTTTAGGCCTGGGGGAAATAAAGGTAAGGCAACTATTGTTTTAAAGGAAAGTGTGGAGTCAGCTTAAAGTTTAATTGAGACATTCAGTTTGTGTGCATAGAATACAAAAGACTCTGTATGCACATTCTTGTAAAGTATAGTTATGCGTTTTAGCAATTCTGACACAAAACTGCAAATTGGCAAGTGTGAATTTCTATGAATTCTCGCCTGTCAGTTATTTTGTGAGTGCGTGAAGGTGTGAGAAAGTAAATAGCGTATTATGTATAAGCTTACATATCAATTACATTTTGTTTTTATTTAGTATTGCCCTTATAAAACTCTTGCAAATGAATATTTACATCCTGGATGCTTGAGGAGAAAAAAGAATGACATCACATAACCTGAACAAATAGTTTGTGTGAATTTCTGTTCTTTAGTTTTTATGTGTATTTTTAGATTCTATAAATGGTATACATGCATGGTACCCATCTTCTCTAGTACTAAAGCAAAAGTGAGTTAATATTAGGATAAAAAATCGGGGGAAAAGGAATGAATAAATCCAATGGTAGTCCTGCACAGAACAAGCTTTTTATCTCATGACTCAAACTGAAATGCCAATCCTTCTGTGACTGTTTGAATGAACAGACTGTTGTTCAGTATATTTTTCAAAGCAGTGCTGTCCTGAGAGTGACTGTCAACACTAATACTGACAGCAGTATAAAGTCACTAAGGTTTTACACAGACAGAATGTTCCTCACAGGTTACCGCTTTTATATTCGTGCTGCTTTTTTTGGTGTTGTCAGTCATGTTGCTGCATTTTTGGATTATCATGACTAAATTATTGTAGTTTCACTTTTGTTTCTGCTAAAGTGGGTACTGCATTAGACAGGAGCCTTCTATTGTTTTTTATTTAAATGCTTATTGTCAAGTTATATCAGGTTTTGAAAAAATACAAACCTCATCAAAGACAAATTGGAAAACAAAACCGCTCATATATTTATTTAGTTCGAATTTCTGACTTTGGCTGTTAAGTTGCTTTTTCTCTTGACATTTCTCAAAATACCTAAAAGTTTAAAGCCCTGAAATTATTTTAGACTTGTAGATATATTGAACCCTTTTTTACTTTTTACACACTATGAACTGGCCCTGTACTAAGCTGGCTCGACTGGGGTCAGGGGACAATCATATATTCTGGTTGAGCAGGTATATCATAATGGTTTATTACGTGCTTATTTTTTTCTGTCATTTAAATTGACAGATCAATATTAATAGATCACTCAAATATTACACATATTATATATTTTATTATTGTCAGCTGGATATTTTTGAGGGGCCCAAGAAAAATATAGACATGGCTCTGATTTTGAAGTAGTAGTTTTTTTACTTTTTTTTCTCTGTAATTATACAGTTATGTATTTTGTCTAAGAGATCTGAATCCTGAAAGTCATAATAAGAATTATGATCTGTGAACACACACACACAGGGCCCTTGCAGTCTTGAGCTAAGTGTAATTCATTGTGAATTAAGTTGTGTCTCTATCATTAGTACTTTTGCACTTTAACTCACAAGTACAATAACCTTTAGGTCAAAAGCCAAGGAAGTACATCTGCTAAGAGTTGGTTACATTGCTACTGAATGCAGTAACCCAAACAAGAATTTGATTTCTGGCCATCTGGTCTCAGTGCACGAATGTGAGGAGTTTGCTTGGTTGGTTTTGTGATTGTTGAATAATTGTTTTTCATTATGCGTCCATGGATGAGAAAAGAAAGAAAATCGTAAGGCATTTTTGGTAAACCTTTACTATAAGGTTGTATTTGTTAACATGAAGTAAATGCATTAACTAACATGAAATAGTGTATTGTTAATGTTATTTAATGTCAATACAATTATTCTTGGTAGTTTATGTCACATTGACTAATGTTAACAGATACAACTTTGGATTTGTAAAATATATTAGTAAATGCTGAAATTAACATGAACATAGATTAATAAATGTTGCAGAAGTATTGTTCAATATAGTTCATTCATGTTAGCTAATGCATTAAATATTATTAACAAATGCAAGTATGAACAACTTTTATATGCTTTATGAATATAACCTTGACTTTTACCAAAAATAAAGCATCAAATAATTTTCTCTGCATATTCTGTAAAGTACCAGTAGAGGAATTTAGCCGAAAATATTTATTTCCAAAGGACACCTGAACAAAATGATTTAGAATCAAGATGATACAGATGGGGAAAATAAAGTGTACTAAACATTGGAAAAGTGGAGATAAAGAATATTTGACTGAACTGTAAGCTACTTCTCAATGAAAAGAGGAAGTGGATGTTAGAAAATCTAGTTTTTTTATCTTTCTTAAATTTCGCTTCAAAGACACATCTCGCCTGTATCCGTGTATGACATTGGAGTTTATGGCTGCTTCCATATCCAGAGCTTTTAAAGGAATAGTTCACCCCAAAAACAACTATTTGTCTCTTACCCTCGCAGTCGCATCTTTCCAAAACTCATATGCTGTTATTGTTTTTCAGTTAAGAGATGGTAGAACAAGAGTAGAACGTTTTGAAATTCAACAGTGTACAGTGACAGTTTAGAAAGCACCATGAAAGTATGACTCATATGCAATATACAAAGTCTTCGGAAGCCATACAATTGTTGTGTTAGAAACTGACAAACACTAACCATTGTAAGGACCACTTATATTTGCTTTAACGGTTCCGTTTGTAGTTTGACAGCCACTAAAATTGTTGTATGGCAAGAGCTGCAAAACAAGTCTTTGTGTGTGTGTGTTCAGCTGTCAATCAATCTGTCTATGCCAACAGCACAAATTTGGGTGTCGGTTCTCCTGCGGATGCTATTGTCGTGGATGCAGGAAGTGATGAGAAAGAAGGCCTGGCAGATTCTCTTCCATCTCTGTGTTTAAAGCCAGTCTTCCCTAAATACACCAAGCAGTTTAATTACCTGCGGGTTGTTGAACGCATTGCCACCATTTTCCTGCGTTTCCTTGGAGTCAAAGGAACCATGAGATTGGGTCCGACCGGTTTTCGCACCTTAATACGGTAAGTCATCAGCTAAACTGGTAGAATGTGAAAGTATGTCATGGGTTTGGTTTCTAGATGAACTGATAAGATGTGTCTTCAATGCAGTGTGAGTTGCTTTGGGGCAAAAGCCAGCAAAATATGTACATGAATATAATTCTTAACACATACACGCATAAGTGCATGAAACAATTACAAACAGGAGTTTAAATGCACTGGAGAGAATAGCAGTAATGAACACATTAATGGAAATGTGTGAACTGTGCATTTTCCGCTTTTTAGACCTTGGAAGCCTCATAGCTGCTACAACCACACTCTATAAGTTCTGTGTTTGGGTCGGTACACAAAGCTCCTCCCATCCCCTGCCTGCAGAAGTTTCTCTATTTGCCGGTTTTATCAGTTCAGTCAACAATGTCCCGGTAGTGTGGTGCTATAGGGAAGCCTATACAGTGACAGTATTTATGACACTTATCAACCACATGGGGGAGCCGTGAGCAAAAGTTCAATAGTGTGGATTTAAGCTGTGACATGTTATCAATGATATCCTGAACTTGGATACTTATTTAATTACAGACTGGAATTACTTTTTGCTTTGAGGCTTAAATTTGATTTGCACATATTGTTATGGCTCATTTCAGTTACAGACTTCCTCCGAATTACTTCTTAGTTCAAGTGTCTACATGTCTACATTTTCAATATTTGGGTGCTCAATAAATGTGTTACATACTCCACTAAACGCGAGTCTTTTCAGGAACTGTAAGCTGAGCAACAGCAGCTTCTCCATGGCTTCAGCAGACATCCTGTACATCGACATCACTCGTCGCTGGGCTGGAACGCTTCCTGACTCCAGAGAAGCAGGCAAGCGCCCACCAATCATGACAGTTTAGAGAACATCTTCACGCCCGTGGGCCAGCGTACCATCAGAACGCTGTTTAACATCCACTGAAACACACATTTGCAACTATTCATCAGCGCATTTTCCACAGCATGAGAAGATAATTGACAAACACATTCAATTCTAGATTCATTTGCGCAGTACTGGTAAATTGGAAAATAGATGACCAATCAACTAATGCCAGATAACCACATATCTAACGCACCGCCTCAGGATTTTTTGTCTCGCTCAGACTTTCAAATGACACACATTGTGTGTGTGTGTGTGTGTGTGTGTGTGGCAAAGCTAATGTGCCCAGAAGACATTTTTGCACTGGTAATATTCCTTGTGATGGTGCATTAGGTTCGGGGCACGCTAGCATAATTTCCTCGGGAGAACGTATGAAATGAATAATGTATGGCGTGTCGTGCTTCTACTAATCAATGAAAATGAATATATACTCGGGTCTCTATCCTCCTAAATGGCCGCATCGGAACGCTGCAAGTTTAATTCCCTAACGTTCTGCAAGGTTGCGTTGAATGTAGTCACTAGCACACAAAGTTACACACACACATAGATGCGAAGCTTGGATTATAGCACATGGTGAGAGAAAGGTAATAAGCTTTACATTCATAAATTATAGAAGTGGGTCTCAAAAGGCATTGAACAGTTTTGCCTGATAAGGAAAGAGAGAGAGAGTGTTTTGCTGTGATCTGTATTACAGTGATGGTTCACACAAAAATGAAAATTCTATTCTATGAATTACTACACCTCCAGTTGTTGAATATCTGTATAAATGTATTTGTTCTGTTGAACACAGAAAAAATATATTTGGAAGAATGTTTGCAACAGAGATTTCTGGGGCACCATTAACTACCATTAAAATGATTTTCAAAGATGCTCCAGAACCGTTTGGTTTCCTAAATTCTTCAAAATATTGTATTTTCTGTTCAACAGAACAAATAATTATACAGATATTCTTTCTACTATGGTAGTCTATGGTGCCCCAGAACTGTCAGTTGCTAACATTCCTCCAAATATCTTTCCGTCTCAACCAAACAAAGACATTTATACAGGTTAGGAACAACTTGAGAGTAATTGCTTTTTGGGTGAACTGTCCTTTCAATGCATTTACTAATGAGAAATGCTGACAACTTTTGAAGCCATTTTATTTATTTGTCTATAGTTGTCCATTATATGGTTCAGTCTGCTTCGTTGATCTAATACGTCATTAGTCATCGTAAACCTTAAAGAGATCACCCCAAAATCATCATTTACTCACCCTCATGCTATTCCGAACCTGTATGACTTTCTTTCTCCTGCAGAACTCAAACGAAGATATTTTGAAGAAGGTTGGAAACCAAACAACATTGGACCCCATTGACTTCCATTGTATGGACACAAAACCACTTAGATATTTCTCAGAATATCTTCTTTTTCATTTAGTTTTGTAGAAGAAAGAGCCATATACAGGTTTTGAACAATATGAGGGTGAATAAATGATATGCATTTAACTTGTATTCTGGTCAACATTATTTATTGTTGCCATCCACTCTATGTATGTAGTTGGACGAGTGATCTGTGACCACCTTCAGGCCAAAACCCTGCAGGCCCCCCGGAATCCTTTGTATAAGCTCAAGTATCTTCCAGTAGAAATACACAGAGATAATACCTTTCCTCTTATTCATTTTTAAAGCCTTTTTTACTTTTTACAAATTTGGTGTATGTGCTTCTCTCCATCAGCACTCAGGGCGCAGAAATGACCTTGAGAAATCTCTGGCGACGATCTGAGATTGTGGATGAAGTTTTTAGCAGGAATATAAATTGGATAAAGTTTTTATCACCGTTGAGATACAGTTGACACTGTGTGTACTAAATAAAACACAGCTGAAGGTCCATAAATTAAGCAAGTTGAACTGGTGGATGTATACTTCTGATTAATCGCTAAACCCACCGGCTTACAGCTCTGAAATGTCACTAGTTGCGTTTCAAATGTTTCATTGTCTTGTAAGCATAGTGTTTAAATGTCAAAATCATATATCTGAGCTGAAGTGAGGTTAGCTTTGATTTGGTTTATTGTTAGTAATTGTAATCCCTTGCATTAGCTTTGTCCATGTTTTTAAACCCATAAGCAGAAGTATTAAACTTCATTGTGTAACTAGTCATACACCATTTGTGTTCAAGACATCAATGATCCATTTCAAACTGACAGGGATTGCAATTGTAAAAAGGTCAAATAACGCTCTCTCTCCATCTTTCTTCCTTTCAGGGATGGGTCTTCAGGCATTTATTGAGGCCTTTTTCTACCTGGCAGCACGCAGGTTCAAAGCTTTATCCCTTCGGGAGCAGGTGGTCTCATTGCTGGAGGTGTGTGAGGCGTCCCTCGACGGTCAGAGCCAGAGCGAGAAACCACGCCCTCACAGATTATACACAAACGCTAACCCCATCTCCGCTCAGTGTTCAGCTCCATCCACTCTTGACTCTCCCGCTCTGACGCGCCGACATCATTACCATCGGCGGCAACAGCCATTGCAACCTTCGGCTAAGGGAAACACAGACAACTGACAATCAACTTGAATGGAGTGTTTGTAAGCTGTTAAGAGGAAAATGGGGTAAAGTATTAAAGTAAACGAGAAATAAACAGATTATTATAAATGACAGAATGCCGGATATGGATATCTCATTGACTTTCAGCTTTGTGCAATACCTCTAGTTAAAGAAGTTTATACATGGGGCAGATCGCAACTAAACTCCAACATTTCAGTGCTAAGTGATTGGACAATTTGCATGAGCATGTGACTTGGGTTGCATTGCTCATATACACTCAAACTTAAGGATATGTGAGTTTTATTTGTGGAAATGAATCACTGCAGGGGTAACAGAGCATCCCATGAGTATATCAAGAACGGTGAGATAACGTGTTTCTTAAAGGGACGGCATATTATTAAAATACCACTTAACTTCAGGAAAGCAGCTAATAATCTACTGAAATGGCCACCTGTAACTGACTGAGCAAAACAAGATGGGGGGGGGCCTTTTCATAGGGAGTGGTCTTGATACCAGAATATAACACAAAGTGCATTAAACATTTACGGAAGTTGTTTTTCTACCCATCATTTTGTTTATTAAACGTTTTGAGAGATATTTCACTGTATGGAAATGTAAATAGGTCAAAAATCTAAAAAGAATATAGAACGGACATTTTAGATGATAATTATGTATTTATTCCTTATTAAACCATTTTAATTTTACATTACATATAAACTTTAGGCTTGGTAGCGTTGTACTTGATGGTCATGTTGAATAAAGATTGCATTAAAAAGTAAATCTTTAGTGTTGCTTTTTTTACTTTGACATTTATTGCATTAAAGTATTGCAAAAAAGTTTTTTTCACAAATATTAAAGATGGCAAAGGGAAAAATTATAGTATATATATATTATAATAATTTTTTATTTGGGTATTTTTTAGAACATAAAATAGTTCTTAGTGTCAGGTGTGTCAGAATTAGACGGTGAACAAGAGTTGGTGGTTTTAAATGACGATGCAACACAGAATTCACTCCCGGATATAGTGATTAAGTAATAAAGACAAGGCAGCAAGTATATGAAATAACTAAATAAAACTTTAATTATTCTAGTTTCAAATTTACATAAATTGCACAGCCACAATTGTATAGTTCTTAACATGGACAAGTTTCTCTGTACAGTAATGTTCTGTTCTTATATTGCCCTAAAACAACGTTCAGCCAATACTTTAAACATACTTACAAAAATCTTTTCTACAAGGATTATAAAACATACAACATAATGTCTATTCCTTTATAGCTTTGTATATCTTTTTATCTTTATATTGTTTATTATTTCACACAGCTACTGTTTCACATTGACTGCTGAAAAACAGATTTTTTACATGAAGTTTTCTAAACTGAACAGAAGCCGGATAAAGACAGATCAGATGAAAAGAACCGCAACGACAGCAAAATCTTTTTCATTCAATACTGTTCTATTTTTTGGTAGACAGATATAATGATTCTGCAAGGCATCAGACCTCATTAAAGACAGACCGAATGGACTTACAGCCTTTTCTTTGGGGAAACATAAAAAACAAATGTTGGGTTCTTTTGTGCAACCAGACACTATTCCCAAGTTCGGTTAAATAGTTGATCAAATGAATTTGAAAGGATGTTAGATACTGATTACATTTTTAACAGTGATGAAGAACTGAGTACATGCTTAACTAATAGGACATAAATAAGGGCACTGCACGTGCACACTTATTTTGTATATTACATTTGGCTACGTGGAATTTTGGCCCCAATTATGAATGAAAATGATAAAAAAACTGAAAAATTGGGCTAGATTTTGGAGTACTTTACTGGCTTAACTAGCCACCTCAAATTTGCTACTGGTTTATGAAGTGAAGTAAACCGAAAGTGGACACAAAAGAGGACTTCAGTCGGGGAAAAGTGCATAGTCCTCAGAATCTTTTCAGAAACAGTTTGTGCTTGTAAATCCAGCAGACATCTCATGCTATACTGGTGCCACCTGACACCACTTTTCAGATATAAATCGGATACAAAAATGTAATAATTTCACCTTGGGGGTCTCTTTGAATAATCTTAAATTATATTCAAAATGCCTTATACTTGCACACAGAGGTCTCCTTAAAAATATCAGAATAAAAATAAAATTTCTATCTTACACGTCCCATCTTACATATCTGTATAACTTTGCAACAAAATAAAGACATTGCATGTATCTCTCTTCCATATAGACAAACAGAAAAAATTCTGGGTAAAATTGCAGCTACTCGCAGCTACTTGGTGCTTGGCATAATAAATGCGAAGCTCTCATGTTTAGTAAAATTATACAAAAATATAAAAAATCGGTAAAATCAGTGTGCAGCAACATGGACTGATGAGGCAATGCATACACATACAAAAATTACAAATGATTTAAAGAACTTTGTAGAAAAAATTTGACCCAAAGTGAAACCAACAAGCTTTACGGCGGAAATCCACAGCAAAACTGCCTCCCAAACAAAAAAATAAGCAGATCTACTCTAGTGTTCACTTAAAACATTCAGTCTGCCCTATTAGAGCATTTTGTGCTAATTCGAGGTCTTGACATGATTTAAATGGACCCGGATTGACATAGTATATACCTGTACATTCCAGAGTGTAATATTTGCCATTAAAAATCTTTGTCTAGGTGAAAAAAGCAAACAACTGAGGTAAAACGTTCTCAAACGAATAAAAACTTGTAGATGGAGAACCTACAATATATTCTTTGTAAAATCTATGTACATTATAATCTTTTCACAGATGTTCATCTTTTTTTAAGGCTTCTCATGATGGAGATAAAAAGTGCACTATGTAGGGACAAACTAGTAAAAACAATAAATGACCTAATAATATAGCATGTAGAAGAGAGTTGCTCGTTCTTTAGTTTCAGACGTTTCCAAAAGTTTCCAGGAAAGAGATGGTCATAAATAAATATAACACAAAATCTATGGTTTTCAGAGGTTGTACAGAGAACACCTATTTTGTAGCAAGTGAAATAACTTAAGAGGGAAACTGCAGGCTAGAAGGTCCTAGTATCAACCGTTATTTTACAGTTCGCTGCTGTGATGCCAAGACGAATGTTTAGTGGTGCGTCCAAAATTGAAGTACTTGAACAGTAGTATCATCCGCCGGTGGCTGAAGTGAACTCCATGGTACAAACAGTCAGTTTGCAAATTCAACGATGTTTAGAATCCTTTCACAAGTAAAGCCTCACCTGCATTGCTTCCCTTTTAGTATTCACATACAAAATATCAACACACTTGCCCAAATCCTCAAACTTTTTTACTTTATCTTTCTCTTCGTCTGTGGATTACTGTATGCTGCATTCAGCAGTTGGAGCTGTTGCTCCGAAATTCTCCGTTCTCGGTGATCTGCAGCTTGGTGGGGTTGGTGGGAGAGATTCCATTGCGCGTCTGCATGCTGTAGCGCTCCTTCAGCTGTGACAGGGCACTCATTAGCCTCGCGTTAGCCGCGTCCAGTGATGCTATACGTTTTTCCTGCAGAGAGAGAGAGAGAGACATTTTTAGAAATGTTGGCCTTAGACAAATACCATTTCAATATCTGCATTCTAAATTTCAAAGATTGCAAAGATTTGTTATTATTATTAAAGAAACCAAAAATGTTAAATCTGTCATCATTTACTCTCCCTCGAGTTTCTCCAAATCTCTATAAAGAATGTTTGTAACCAAACAGTTGTCGGACCCTATTGACTACCACAGGAAACATTTAAATGGTAGTCAATAGTGCCCCAGAACTGGTTGCTTTCCTAAATTCTTAAAAATATCTTCTGTGTTTAAAGCAAATTTTCCTACTATGGTAGTCAGTGGTGGCAAAGGACTGTTTGGTTAAGAAAATTCTTCCAAATATCTTTCACTGTGTTTATCAGAACAAAGACATTTATACAGATTTGGCACAACTTGAAGGTAGGTAAATAAAGACATCATTTAAATTTTTGGATGAACTGTTTTGGATTTTTCTTACTTGGTGAAATTGTACATCATTAATACAAAAAGAAGTTGGTGTTTGATTACGAATAATAATATGATCTCGTCTTGTGCCTGCGACCAAATCACATCAATGATGTTATTCCCAGCAAAGCTCATTTTTAAATGAATAGCTGTTTTATCTCGTTCATGAAAGGTAAAGAAACGTCTTTGTTACGGATGTAACCTAGGTTCCGTGATGGAGGGAACGAGACGTTGTGTCGTGACTGACAGAATGGGATTTGGCTTGAGAACATATCATCTCCGATTGTACTTTTGAAAAGGTTGCTGAATGGGACGGCACACCAGACTCCGCCCCGTACACACGGGTATAAAAGGGACCGGCCTGGGTGCATTAAGAGTGAGCGTCCCCGCGAATCGTAACCATCCAGTGTGTAGGAAGGCATCAATTCGAGTGATCAAGACTAGAGGCTCTTACTACCGGCCGTACAGGCGTTGACATTGCTACTTTAGGGGCGAGATGGGCGCCCGACACCGTAAGGAGGGGACGCTAGGGGGACCACATCTGCCGAAAGAGAGATAATATGTGGAATACCTCACTCTCACCAGCCAAAGGTGTCTCTCTCTTGGACAACAAGAGTCGACATTGTCCGATCCTAGTTTGCTCGCCATCACCTAAGTCGCCCAGAGAGCGTGGTCAGTGGTGGTATGGCGCTGTTCCTGCATAACCACTGGGTCACGACTTTCCCTCGTCTTGCTGCTTCAAGGCCTTAGCCTGGTGGACCTGCAGGATGGCGTGAAGTATGGAGGCAGCTTGATCCGCCGCAGTGTAAGCCCTTGGCATCAGCGATGACAAGAGCTTAGAAGCTTTGGAAGGGAGCATTGATCGGTCCCTCCCGGTGGCAGCCATCTGTAGGTACAAGTGTACCGGGACAGCACGCTCTACCTGGGGTTCCGACATAGCCCTTAGCTGCTCCAGAGTCGAGGGAAGTCAGGGCGACCAAGCCTTTCTGCTGTGAACGTGCCAAAAGAGCGTCCAGATGTGAGCTGCGGTAGCCCGGGCAAGTTGGATGATATATCTGTGTCAGCCTCGTCCTGAGCTCAACTGGCCGGGAGCTGCAGCTGCTCTGATGTCAGACTGTTGCCGTCCGATGCTGCAACCGAAATCTCATCCTCTGCATGCTGTGGCAGGTTCCACTATGGGACAGTCTGGCAACACCCATGGGAGACAGGTTCGATTCAGCTTTCCTGTATCTCAGTGGTAAGAGCATTGCGTTAACAACGCAAGGTTGTGGGTTCGATTCCAGGGGATTGCAGATACCTATGTAAAATGTATAGGATAATGCTATGTAAGTCACTTTGGATAAAAGCGTCTGCCAAATGCCTAAATGTAAATGAACAGGTCTGAACGGTGCGAGGCAATGCTGCGACGGATTTACGTCCACAGGAACCTGCATATCACTACCGCCGCTCGATGCCTTAGAAGCCGCAGTCGAGTAGGTAGCAGCCGAGGTTGTGACTGTGTCCAAGTGAACACAGCCAGCCATGACTGCAATACCATTCTCATAATGATGACATGTTGTATCCACGAACACTACATCAGCATGCTGGGATCTTGCCTGTCTGGCTCAAGGGTGGGGCGGTCGCTCCCAAGACTACAGCAGTGAGAAATGCCTGGCGACAGGCGCACTCTGTAGGAGAATAGGCCCTTTGAAGACACCTCTGACCAACTACCGAGGGGAACCAACGCCCAGGGGAAGTCGCAAAACGCCAGAACAAGTTCCGCTTCTCTGCGGCATAGCCAGTAGGAAGAATCGAAGATCACTTAGCATAAGCCTTGCAGGTTCTGAAGAACAAAAAAGTGAAAGAAGGGGCTATCTTCCCTTTAACGGGGCGTAGTCTGGCGTGCCGTCCCATTCGCCAAGTTCATTTGCCTTTTCAAAAGTATAATCGTAGATGATAGGTTCTCAAGTCAAACCCCATTCTGTCAGTCTCGACACAACGTCGAGAGACCGACAGACAGTGGAACTGTAGTTACCTTGGAAACCAAGTTGCAAACAATGTTGGTCTAAGGGGCGATTCACATTTCACGTCTTTTGCGCACGCATATTTGTTACTTAAAATGTAGACGCACAACAAGGGTGCTCAAATAGGCAGTGATGCGCATGCGGTGCGACAATCCCGTTTTTCTAGGCGCCACATCGAGATGAAAATATTTCACCAATTCAGAATGGAGCACCGCAGGTTATGTGACATGAACCAAGCAGCCAATATAGACAAGTTCAGTGAAGATGGAGACACAGATGATCACAGCATAAATAGATCTAGTAGCAGAGTTATTGCAAGGTATTTTCAGTGCATTTAATCCATATATCCTTTGTTTATACCTCCTCGTCTCAACGGCTATCGTGGCCCAAGGCTGCTTAGCAGACGCCAGGAGAGCGCAAACTCATTGGAAAAATGGAGAAAGCAGTGCGGCTTGCATTTTCCGCATGGTTGTATACGCAAAATGTGAATCGCCCCTAAGCCACATATTACAGTAAATACAAACAACAGCTCAGACAAGAACCCCACAGAGTTTAATTCACTGTTGCACAGCTATGTCTCAATTACAATGTATGTGAATCCTGAATTCATACTGTGTTGTCAAGCAAAGTATTATAAAGTCTATTTTGTTGCTGAGGGAATAAATATTAGCAAGGAATTGACATTAGAGCTGGTCTGGCTGGTGTAAGTTTAATCACAAAAACTGAGATTTTGTTTTGTAGAACACTGAAAAATAAACCAGCAACCCACATAATCAAATCCGCAAATAGACTGAATGCTATTCTTTGTGGCTCTATAACACAATCCTTTCAATGAATAAAGATATCCTGTTCATATGAAATAAACACACTCGTACCTGAGCATCGATGATCTTCTGTTTGGAGTCAACCACTGCCTGCATGTCAGTATGATCTTTCTTCAGCTCTTCCTCCACAGACATCAACCTGCATCAACACAAGGTCAACAAATACTCAATCCACCTTGTTATATCCTCCTGATCTGGCTTTGATCTAGTGCTCGAGGCCATAAATAACTGCCCCATAACATCGGTTTTGGAGGAAAACATCATTGAGGAAAGCCAAGTCTTGAAGTGTATAATCACAAAAAAAATAATCACAGCAATCTGCTGAATCCTCCACGATCAGAAATTCTGAGACTACACACAAGATTGGAAACTTAACAAAGACTTTGTGGGTGTATTTCCACCTTTACCTGATTTCCATAAGTCCTTAAGTGAAGCAGCTGTTAAAACAACAAAGGCGCATGCAATAAACAACATTTCTCAGCACAAGCTCAGTAATAAATGACATTTATTTATAATTAAATTATTTCTATCCTCCTTCTTTATTTTATCTTCAAAGTTTATTCAGTTACAGGTCCAATGCATGAAATTTAGTGACATCTGGTGGTTCGGTTGGTAATTGCTACCAACGGCTCACTCCCCCACCCTTTCCGAGCACTACGGTCTTTATACACCTTAATACAAAGTTAGGTATACTGTATTTTATTGCATTGGAGTCAATAGATCCTACAAAAAATTCAGACATCCACTCCTTTAAAACCATTTCACAAGTTCGCCTCGCAGATGATAAAGTGGGACTACATGGTTGACGAGCTGTCCCGGGGCGAACGTTCCGAGCTCAGTAATTCTCCCGAACTCGGAGCACCCGCCCCTTGACCGGGGAGAGGGCCCCTGTGAAAAAGGGCTAGTGGTGTGGAATCAGGGTGGAGGAGGGATGTTGTAAGACATTCGTGTGAATGGAGGGCTGATAGGATGATTGCTGTGATGGTTAATCAAAAGCCAGCCGAGTTAAATATCTGCACGTGCTCCTCCCGAATCTTGTTAATAAAACATCAAAACTCTCCCACCTGCTGATGATACTCTTCATCTGCAGGTCTTTGTCATCCTGTTGCCTTCTCAGTCTTTCTTCAGACTCCTCCAGTCGGGCCTGGTACTCCAGCAGCATCTTCTGAGCCTGGTCCTCCTGATCCCTTAACCGGGCCTCATATTCCTCCAGCATCTGAACCGACACCCGCAGTCTGTCCTGCAGCATGCTGATCTCTGTCTGATACTGACACACAGACACAAAGACATTTCAAACGATATCAAATTGTTACATTGATACTGCGCTTGAGTGAGAAAATTTGAAATCTCTTTAACCATCACCAATGTGCTGCATGCACCTGGCTGCCTGTGCGACACGACACACCATGTAAATTCCAATGGAGATGAAATACTGGGAGAATTATGTACAGTAGCCTAAAGGAGGACAATTAGAAATCCATGACTGATGCCAAGAGGCAAATTAGACTCTTTTTTGATAAACGCACTGGGACACATAATGAGCATAGAGAGTCACTACATTGGTATAATATATGAGCTAAAGTGTGGTCTCTAATGTGCTATACTGGGGCAATATGAACCCACAAAGAACCACTGAGTCCAGACATGAGCTGCAGGTTGACAGCTAACTAGAACCATACAAAGTTATTAGCACTTTTATATGCAGTTTGTACAGATTACAAGTTTGTTATTGGGCCAAATGGAGCCAAATGGAACTGCAAACAAGATTTCAAACACTCATACCAACCCCACTTCAAACTCACAACATTGGCCGAAACTAAAATTGACATGTCAGACCACCCAAATAAACAGAAACATACTGTAAATGTCCTACAAATGCAGGAAGTATCTTGATGTTAAAAAAACGATGGCCAACATTGATTGCTACCACAGTAGGAAAAATGACTAGGGTAGTCAAAAGTGCCCCAGAACTGTTTGCTTTTCTACATTCTTCAAAATATCTTCTTTTGTGTTCAACAGAACAAAGACATTTATAAAGCCAATGTTTCCCACTATTGTAGTCAATGGGCGCAAAGAATTGTTTGGCTACAAGCACTCTTCCAAATATCTTTGTCTGTGTTCATTTACTCAATTTGTTCCAAATCTGCAACATTTCTTTGTCATGATGAAGACAGAATTTCCATTTTTGACTGAACTGTTCCTTTAAACCTGCATGTAGGAACACCCGACTCCGTCTGAGATGAATGTTAGTGCACTGAGAGAATTCTATCTGTGTTCAATAACAGCATGATTATGATGATTCACTTCCCCACCCAGATTGTCTTGTATGAGCCTGATTTCCGGCTGCTGTTTATGTGTAGGTGTGTGTGTGTGGGGGTTAGTTACCTTCTCAGCTTGTGTGTGCTCATCTCTGCCCAGCTCTGTCTCAGACTCCCGCTCTATATATGGCACATTCATCAACCAGGCAGCCGTACGGTCTAATGCACTGGGGTTCACGGGGGACGGCGCCTGTGGGACACAAAGGCACAAACAAACAGGCACTCGCATAAATAAACTGAAGATACACACAAATAAAAGTTATATCAGGGGCTCCATATACGCAATAGGCAACTTAAACGAAGATTTGAAAACGAAAATGATGACGTATGACATAGGATTATGTAAATATGTATGATATATGTATATGAGCATAATATACATAGTAACAAAATCAGTGTGAGGTCAAGGGTGTCCTTTATTTCAAATATGGAATTTAGTGCATACTTAATATTTATTATGCAAATACCACCATAGCACTCTGAAGAATACCAAAGTAAATACAAGACTTACGGATAGTTCACCTAAAAACAAAGTTCTGGTATGAATTACTCAAATTCACGTTATTCCAAACCTGTATAAATGTCTTTGTTTTGTTGAACACAAATAAAGATATTTGAAAGGATGTTAGCAACTGAGATTTCTGGGGACACTACTATTAACACGGTTGACAAATGAAACATCAAATTTTGTGTTTTACAGAACAAATAAATATACAACAATTCTTTCACCATGGTAGTCAATGGGGTCCCAAAAATCTCAGTTGCTAACATTCTTCCAAATCTCTATTCAACAGAACAAATACATTTATACAGGTAATGATATAACTTAAGGGTGAGTAATTCATCACAAAATTTACATTTTTGGGTAAACTATCCCTTTAGGACTTTACAATTTAGTAATATCAAAACTGTAAAATCATCTCTACAGAAAACCAATTCTGAATATCTAAATCTAGAACATTTTAAATCTTCTTAATTTGTTATTTTAAGCATAAACATCACTACAGTTACATGTAAAGGACATATAAAGTTTGCATGTTGATTTTAAACTTGTTTTTAAAAATCACTTAGGTTATTACTCATTATTTATAATTATTGTAACTGAAGCAAAAAGTGTGACAGATAGTCCTGGTCTCCCCTCACTTTTTTGTTTTTAGGAAATATTTCAGTTCAGTGAGCTGTGTTAGTTTAGTCCGTAAGAAGATTTTGTCTATGTAAAATCAACATTACTCCAAAATGAACTATTCACCCGAATTATAAACTGATAGGGAAAATACTGGAAGGATAATGCTGTTGTAATAAGTGTGCGTGCTGTTGCCACAGCCGATCGGCTGCCTCAGGCTTTTCATCAATCACTTAAAGCAAGAGAGAGAGAACTGCATTGTGGGTATGGGAAATGCCCTTCCTGCTCGCTTCATTGTCAAACTTGAAAGAAAAATGACTGCCATAGGCAACAGTCAATAGCTGGGGGTTGATGATAGCTAGCATGTTACGACCACCAAATCCAATTAAAACCAGTAATTCATACGCAAGATATATTAGCATATTACTACATTCTGTTTTGATAAACATACACTGTATTTATTTATTTTTTACTTTAGGATGTTTTTTTATATGCTGGTTAACATGGAACGGCACACACTTGTTTATGCTGGGCACGATGCTTCGTTTCCGGACTGTCGCCCTTGGAGGACGAACTCTGCTGTCGAAGCCGCGCGCCACTTCCGGGCCAATCAGGCGATGATGTCATCATAGTATTATTGGTAGGACGTGGATATGGGGTGGAGTTCAACAGAGTGGGCGGAGTTCGGCCTCTCGGAGCAGTCTGTGTTGGAGGTGGTGGTTGGTCGATCCGCCGTTGAGGACCAGCACTGCTCTGCCGTGGTGCCGTCGTCTGGTTACCGTCATTCAGCGATAGCTGTCTCCTGGAGAAATCACCAGAACGCCTCACAAACTCCTCCCCCATCCCACCCGGCTGGGTAAGGAAGGTATGCTTGGTTCCGCCGAACCCCTCCTCATTGTTGCTATGGGAACTGACGGAACTGTGACATTCTGATCCAGAATCGCCGCTCGCCGTCCCTCTGGGTGATACAGGCAACCCTGCTGCCATCTGGTACACTGGATTCTGAAAGGACAGAGGGGCCAAAAGCTGTGTGGGCCTGCCGGGACCCCCTTCTGCTCCTGGGATGGAAAGAGTGTGTCCAGGTCTGTGAAGTGTGTGACCTCCCATAGCATTTCCTTGAGGAGTCCGCGAATTCCAAGGAACCATGGTTCCCTCACCTAAACCTTCTGAGATGGCGATGGGTTCTAACGCCCTGGCCGTCTCCTGGAGGTCTACCATGGAGAGACTCTTGCCACCGTTGGCCAAGTCCATTTCGGGTTCATTGGTCTCGGAGTAGCTGGAGCTTCGGGCAGGGGAGCCTTGAAGGCCAGAGGAGCGTGTGACGAAGAAGAGGTCTTTATTTTCAGGGGTCGGTGAAGGGAGACGTGTGAAGTCCACCGGGCTAGTAAAATAAAGAAACATGGAAGAGAAAGAGATAGCATTTATGTACACAAGCATACATATGGAATTCCAAACCTGCCTTAATTAAAAATAAATACATGAAGAAATGTAAAAAAGCTAAAATAAATGAGTCTTTGGAAGGTTTGGAATTCCATACTAACATAGTAGGCCCTACAGTTTAGTATAGTATAGTATAAATTGTCCCAGTGTCTTAGGTATGCAATGCATTCTGGGATTGTCCCTTATGCAATTGTACAAATATACATGTTGTTGGTTTTATTCAACAAATACATAACAAAGCCTTTATAAGGATAAGACACTTTTCTTAACCTCTCATCTTTCTGAAAAAATAAACGATTCTCATGCAAGACACTTCCAGAGAGGTATAAAGCATCAAGTCAACGCAGCTGAACGGATGCAGAACCGTCTTCCGGCCAGACTGTGTTTATTGTCTGAATAGCAGCGAGAAAAAACCTGCTAATTTATTTCATCATAATCTCAGACCAGACATATATCATCCAACAGTGCAATCTGCTTTCTCCTCTCAGCCTCTCTCACTTTTAAACCCCCTGTATATATATATCCTCCCTATTCCCTGACTGTGTGTGTGTGTGTGTGTGTGTGTGTGAGTGTGAGGCACAATTAAAGGCCTCTCATTCTCTCCGGCTCTCATAAATGTCAGGAGGGAATTAGCAGTGAGCCAGACAGATAAAGATGAGTCTTTCTCTTTAGAGAAGCAGTCTGCTGGAAAGTGAGGGTGCACTCTTAAGAGCAAAAACTCTGGGCGAGAAACGCAGCACTGGCTTTATGGCTGAAAGTGACAGATAACGTTGAGTACTTTCAGAATATAATCATATATCTTTAATATTGCAATGAGTTCGATACGCAGAAGTGTAGAGCTTGAAGCTGATTGGATGATTTGTAAGCCTACTTATTCATGATTGGCTGATGCTTATAGCACTGTGGGAACAGTGACATATACCATATAGCTTTTTTTCTACATTTTTTAAGTTCTTAAAATGATTGTTCACCCAAAAGTGAAAATTCTGTCATAATTAACTCACCCTCTTGTCATTTTAAACCTATATTACTTTCTTTTTTCCGCAGAACACAAAAGAAGATATTATAAAGAAAGTTGGTAGCCGAACAGTGCCGGCACCCATTCACTTCTATTATATGGACACAAAACCAATGGAAGTGAATGGGAGCCAGCTAACAACATTCCTCAAAATCTTTTCAATTGTGTTCTGTGGAAGAAAGCAAGTCATACAGATTTGAAATGACAAGAGGTTGAGTAAATGAAGGCAGAATTCTCATGTTTGGGTGAACTATCACTTTTAGATTGGTTTTTATAACAAAAATGTCAATAGGGAAAATGTAACATAATTCTCTAAAATAGTTAATAGAAATGATATTAAGTTAATATTCATATTTTAATTATCTTATTCAAAGGATGCTCAGTTATTGGAAAACAAGACAACCGTTATAAAGAAAGTACTTTTTGCAGTGTTCCCACAGCTATGGCTTACCCTGGTAGGTCAGTGTCAATGGCCATCTTTTGTAATCCAGTGGAGATGCTGCATCCTGGTTCTGGAGGGGATGGAACACGATCAGGAGGAGCACTCGTCTGTACTTTCTGTGGATTTGTTAACGCTGCGTGAACGTCCCTTAGTATTCTGGGTATTGGGCCAAGCTTGGAGGCGGCACTCTGAGAACAAATATAGAAGATCCCAATGAATATTAAACCACATTATCCACTAAAATGTATTTTTTTATATATTTAGGATAACCGAGTAACCCCTGGGCAGATATTCAACTGAATGTGATAAAGTGATCTGAATGATTATGGAAGGAAATAGATTGTCCATCACATAAAAGTTAAAAATCTGACCTGCAGTCAATTATGCATACGGTTTCATGTAAGTGATTCATATGATGTCATTATGCAATGAAAATTTAGAGATGCCTGTGAGACAAATGTTATACACTTTTTCTGCATGCAAGCTGTTCTTGCATTTAATAATGAAAAAGTATTGCGTAAAAATTTGATTCACATTTTTAATAAGGTGGTACATATAAAGACACAGATGAGCACTTTACATGAAATGGGACATGCCCATATTAGTTTGGCAAAGCAAGATTTGGCTTACTTTACGTGTGTAAAGTCTATGCAAAACACAACATCTTTATTTAGTTTTTGAGACAAAAAGGGTAAGAGGATTGTTTCTTTCAAACATATGTGTACATACAGATATAAATAAACAAATGGTGAACTCATGAGGTCTGAAAAACATTGGAAGCCGCAAACCCGGGCATTATAAAAGACTAAATATTGCAGCCTGGAGGCAATTTCTCACATCCGTCCACCTACTCAAAAATCGCAGGCAGAAAATTGGAGCATTACTATAGAACCGTCATACTGTGGCGTTAACTGCCTTGTCACGACGCTGTCCTTAACTGACTCAAAATATGATCAGGTTCTGTGGAGGTTCTCTATAGTACCAAGAACCTTTTAGGAACCGATTGCACACTGTTCAAAAGTTGTGTGTCATTAATGCATTTAATATTTTTGTGTATTTGAGTACAAAAGTATACCCATCAAAAACATGCAATATCACAAATGGCACTAAAAAAAGGAAAAACCCAAAGTAAATTGTAAGCGTACTACATTTTAGCATCTCTAAAACTGCCACCCCTTACCTAGAATTAGATAAAAATAGGCCATTTTGTGCTTTTACAGGTTAGGACAAAGTGTAGAGAGAAAAGGTAATAACAGGCTGGAGTGATGGGTTTAGGATGAGCAAAACACATTGGGAGGGGAATCGAACTCACCACCCGGGAATTGGATCCCAACCCCCAAGACATGTTTTTAATATTTTTTCCTTTATAATGGAAAAAACTGTATGTTGGCACATTCATTTCTTCTCCACATTACAAATTCCAATCAGACATATGCCTTTATTAATTTTTTTGTTTATTAGTTTTGTTTCTTTATGAAGTGATAAGTACCTAAAATGTATTCCTCCAGAAAACTGTATCTGTGTCTTACTATTAATATAAAAACTCAGATGTACTGTGAAATGACTTACTTGGTCCATTTGGGAAACCACTTCAGCTAGAAGTGAGTGCAGTGTGGAGAGCTCACGGCCCAGGTCAATGTAGCCCTCAAAGCCTGCCGTGTTAGAGATGGTCTCTGGGTTGGAGATCTCTAGCAAGAAGCGTTGCATGTTGGTCCACTCCTGCTCCAGGAACGGATTCATGAAGGACATGTACTCCTCCTTATTACCAAATCTGACAGAAGGAGAGAGCAACACTTTTTGTGACTCAAGAAGTGATAAAATGATAAAATGCGAAGTGTATGGTTCTAGTCAAAGGGTGGATACTTTAAATGTGCTAAAATATAACAGAGTTTATTTATTTTAGTCACAACATAATTCCCACATTTGTGTAATTTCATGTTTTGATGAGATAAATATTATTCTAAACTGTGGAAAAATATGAATAAGAAGTGATCCTAAACTTTTGAGCAGTAGTACAATAACTATATAATTCCCTTGATAAATAAATGATAAATATTATATTTAATAATTCGAATTTGCATATTTTTCTTAGATACAGCAAATGCAATCAGCAATGTGCACATGAAATGCAAACATGTAAAGGCAAATTTGCTATAATTCACTTTACCAACTATATTGACACTTTCTTCAGTCTCTACACAAACCCAAGTAAATTAAATCCTTACTTAGTGAAGTTTGCAAGGTTCTGCGTAACCTTGGCAATAAGAGTGAGTGTGCGCGCCGTGCGGTCATCTGGGTACTCTTGCGTCAAGTTGAACAGCGAAGGCGACATGATGGCCGGACACAGAAAACGCAAAAACAAAGAAGCACTGATAAGCCGCTCGCTGATGTCCGGTCGCCCCCGGTTACCACATTCCTGTCTCCAAGAGGCAAACACCTCCTTAAGTTCCCGTGGAAACACACTGTTTGGGCCAACAGAGATAGTTTAGATGGAGCAAATAAAAGCTGTGTTATACTCTAGCTGAGGTATTCACGTTGGGACAGCGAATGTATGAACTACTCAAAGAAAAATAAATCATAGAGAGGAAAATGAGACTTTGTTCAATTCCGCTCTCAATTTTGACTTTAAAAAGTTTCATACATCTCAACAATGTGCTCGGACACCAAAGTCAAATACCAGTTTCATTATGCAATATGTTGTCAAACATTTCTCATTAAATGTATATTGACCATTATGTCATTTGTTTCTATTTCTACTGTGTCATTTACAAATATCCTCAGATTTATTGTACATTGTAGTAATAGATACATCGTGTTTACCGGTATGATTCGATGATCTTGCAGAAGGCCAGCTCACAACACATTCTGAGGTTGCTCTGATGTTCAGGTAGATCACTAGATGAACATTTTGATGGGTCCACCTCACAGTTCTCATCAGACTCATATAGAGCCTTTATAAACTCCCCTATAACACATAGATACACCTACATTAATCTCCTCTGCAACAAAAATCATTTCAGACAATCAAAAAACAACAGCGTCATCATTGACTCATGTCAGCACAACAGTACGCCCTACGTTTGTTTGCCCTCCGAAATGTCATTTCTCAGCGCAAGACAGTGCAGGGACTTACAACTTGCTTACAATCTTTCATCCAAATGAACAGAGACAGTTAAAAGCAGTAATGAACACGAGAAAGCCCAAAGGTCCTTCCTATTCTGAACCCTTTTAGTCCCTGTCCATTATAAAGTGACTGCTGATCGCAAGTTTACTAGTTATCTATTTATCCAAGAACTAATGAGAGAACCCGAGCTGGGAATAGACAACAAACTTTTGGTCGATCCAAACAAACAGCACAGTCAGATCTCCCTTCCACAGAGACTGCACAGAGAAGCTACCGGTCGATCCCCTCACTCCGTACTGTTGTGCATGAAAGATTCGGGGGGGAATCAAACCAGGGTAGAGTTAACAGTGTGGAAGTCCAACTGATACATGAATTGCACTTCTCTTTCCTTGTATATGTTGGAGAGTAACCTGCCTGATTGCGACCTTATTACTTCTGCATTCTCTCCCATTCTACTGCTTGGAGGAAAAATGATACGTGGTATTATAACTCCAGACTGCATTATTCTTCAAGAAGGAAGTCATATTCAGTTAGGATGCCTTGAGGGTGAGTAAAAGATGGGGACATTTTGTTTCCTGGCTAAAGTATCCCTTTAATTTGACAGGACAATTGGTATTCCAAGAGGGCTAATATTTAATGGAATGCTTCACTCGTGGTTTCACATTGGATCTTGGAGAAGAAACTGGCCATACCGTGTCCACGATTGAAAGTTACTTGAAATTAATTTCCTGTTCACGGGACTCTTGTGACTGTGATATTAATCAGATAATACACTCAAATACAAGATCAAGTGGTTTTACTTAAGAAATGTTATTGCATTTCTGTCATTAAATCTCTCATTAATAATTACTTCAAAGAAATCGATTTAGGCCTATGCATACATTGCACTATATTCATATTGTTTACAGGGATGCAAAATCCAGCACACTTATTTGCTACGATTGCTGATTTACCCTCAGATGTAAAGTAAAACAATATGACCACATAAATAAATGACTTAGCGATTTGTTATGAGCGATTTAACACAGGGTTGTATTGCTATACTAGTGGGAGGGACATTCCATAGACTGATGGAATGAGACTGATGATTTTATTTCAGGTTTATGATATATTCTATCCCCTAACCCTACCCCAACACCCAAACCTAATAATCACACAAACATCTGCAAGACATAAGATTTAAAGAATTTAGCAGAATTATGAGCCTTTATATTTAGCGAGGACCAGTAAAATGTCATAAGTCGATTGTAATGATAATTCACTGTATTACTGAGGACATCACAAATATAGCTAAACCTGTACACATACACACACACACACACACGCACTCAAGTGCACAAAAACTTGGTTGTGACAGCACTTATTGCTTCATTTGTGATTTTATGTTTGTTTACAGCACTACCTTATGGTCTGATTCGTCAGACAACGTTTTAACTATTTTTAACTGCAAATAATACAACAAAAAACAAGATTGTCACGTAATCACCAAAGACATTCATCTGGGCGTACGTAGCCCAAAACCCACTTGAGTGTCTGTCAAGTACTTGAGTAGAGAGACTCATATGTGCTGCTTATGTAACAAAGTTGATTCATTCTCTCTCTTTTCTCGCTCTTCCTTTCACATATTTCTCATATAGATCCTTAGGATCTTTAGCTGATTAATAATTCAACAGGGCTTCACAAGTCACATTATTCTTCAAAAAACAATTATACATTATTCAGAAACACCGAATGAGTTCTTAATGCAAATCTAAAGACAGCCATATGCAATTCTCTTGTGTATTCACAGGCAAAGTCACACGTACAGTTATTAGGTTCCAATATGTATGTGCGGCGTGACATTTTTATTAGTTCAGGTTTTTCCTGCAAACAGACGAGAGACACTAACACATTTCTAAAATGGCAATATATTTTTACACACTGGCCTTATCTGACTTGCAGAGAGCCAAGAGCAAATGAGGGCGGATGCGTGTGTTTGTGTGTATCCTGTGTGTTTTCGCATGGCTGTTTAATCTTATCTTTTAGGCACAGGGAATTAAGCACCACATAAACATTATTTGGAAATATCCCCATGACTGTTGTTTCCAAGCATTCGTGCATGATGGAAAGTTTTGGCAGATAAAAGTTTGCCATATTCTCGTCTTTTCACTCGGTAAAATAAACGAATCAAGACAAAACATTTAATACTGATTTGTTTCGCATACACACATAATGCATCTTACCAAGCGCATCCTGCAGGTACTTCTGTCCAACCAGTTTGAGGTACTCCTCGATGGCTTTAGTGCCCAGCGTGTTTTCTCTGAATATAAGGTGTTCATTCTCACCGCAGCGATCCACCTCTGACATCATCAGGTCTGTCAGAAAGTCCTGCACCAAACAGAAAAACAACATGTTGATGTTTGAATGCGGAGGCTATAAAAAGTATTAAAATGAGCAGAACGGATGGATGGACTGCGTGGAGTGTTTCTGTCATTGTAATTGAAGCTGTTTTGTTGACGATGTCTGTCAGGACATGAAAGGGAAGAAAAAGAGAAGGAGAGAAATGGCAGCGCGCAAGTAAAAAGCTGCTCCTTTCAAAGCTGACTGGCAGGAAGCCTATCACGACAAGCAAATGGGAGTTAGGCACAAAAAATGCAAAGTCTACTGGCTTTTGACGCATACATGCTTACAAACAAACATGCACACCACACAGTTTAACGCAGCGTCCCGAATAAGATTCTGTTGGTGTGTTTATGCATGTTGTGTGTCTCAAACTCTGTTTACAGAGATGAGTGGATCTATGTAGACAGTGGCTGAAAGTCTATTATCGATTATGCTTATCATAATTCACAAAAACAGAACTTATCTCCTCAAAATTCTTGTAGCAAATGACATTGTCTTTCAAACAAACTTTCTCTCCTCAAATATTTTTCAATACTTACAATGCAAATTCAATGATGCCCTGTGCATTCTGTTTTGGTCATTATAGATGACTTGATAATACAAGAACATTTTTAAGAAATCATAAATGAAGTATGCAAATTCTACTTAGACTGCAACAACAGTTTGGACAGAGAGATTGTGTGTGCAAGTTGTGTTGAAACAGTATATTGTATATCCAATTTAAACAACTGCAAAACAATATCTTGCTGGTCAGATTGAGTTTAGGTCAGGTAGCAGACCTCCAGACAGGAAACATCTGTTCTTGGTCAATGTGGTCAAATGTTTTGGCAAACAATATGTTTAGCATTTTCACCACTTGGTATTGCTTTAAGAGTCACTGAAAGGAGAGCAAGAATTTTTCAGATTAGAAAAAGCCAAAGAAAGTGTTGACTCTCGGATGTTTGGGATTGGGATTCAGAGGAAAGGGAGTTTAGGTAGGTTGGATATACTGTGACCTCAGAGCTCGAACCTCTCATGAGCTCAGATGCAGGGAACGGCTACCACAGTAATTCTAAACAAGTCTCTTTCCCATCATGCTTTGGATATGTAGCCTTGATTGTCTAAATACAAGGCATCTTCAAACTAAAACTGCAAAACTATGTTATTGTATTTTGTGTGTTAAAGAGATCGCTCACCCAAAAATGATAATTCTGTTATTATTTATTCACCCTCTTATCATTTCAAACTTGTGTGACTTTCTTCTGCAGAACACAACAGAAGATATTTTGAAGAACGTTGATAACCGAACAGTGACGGTCCCATTGACTTCTATTGTATGGACCCAATGCAAGTGAATGGTTTCACAACATTCTTCAAAATATCTTCTTTTGTGTTCTGCGGAAGAAAGTCATTTTGAAATGATGAAAATGTTTAAAGTTAAATACATTTTCATGAATAAATTCAATCTATTTCAGTGAATTATTTTATAACTCTGATTCATCGATTAGTTTGTGTCATTGCTCAAAAATTTTTACAGAACGAATAACTTGAATTTTGAAATTAACATTTGGAATCTTTTCATGAATAGTGGCTTTTTGGAAAAATATGGCTTCCCCTCATACGTTTCAGTTGTGAAAGAGCACATAGACAAATATCAAGATACATTGCATATAAAAAATTGCCAAAAGGCTGGAAATTTTGAGATAATGTTTGGCTATACTGCACAGCCCATGAGCTGACTCTAGATCAGATCTAAGATGTTCGGTTGTAAAAAACCCTCAGGACTACAAAGATACAAGATCGGCCACATGGAGGGAAATCTCATAAGCCTTGAGTTACTCCCCTCTCTCTTACACACACAGAGTCTAAGTACTATCAAGAAAAAGCCAAGAAAATTCTCCATTACTGTCACAGTTGATCAGTGAGACCATTCCTCACCCTTAATCAGAATGAGACGAGAAAGAGAGAGAGAGAGAGAGATAACGGAAGTGAGACAACACCGAGATAGAAACACCAAGGAAGGCTTAAAATATATTAAGCGCAGTGACATTAATATAAACCAAAAATAAAAAAGCAGAAAAGTTAAAATAAAGCAGAGGAGCAAAAATAGGTGGTGAACTCAGTCTAAAGAAAAACAAGCAGCACACAAGAGAAATAAAAGGATGGAGGGATTAAAAAAAGATAAAATCCCTCCGGTCTCTCTGCATTCCCTGGAAGCAAAAACTAATAAAGAAGGAGCCATCTGACCGAGACAGCACTAGTGTGTGCTCTACTGAGACAAACTGTGTGTGTGTGTGTGTACTTAGGATAAACTGTAGCGAGGGCCCTTTTAAAGCTATGGGCAGTTAAAGCGTGTGTGTGTCGAGACAGCTTTATGCTACTCACTATCAAAGAGCCTTAAATAAAACTAAAGGTCACTAAGCAGACCACAGTATGAATAATGCACACGCCTCATTAATTTACAGACCTGGTGACTCATTCAGTTCTGTGAAGATATTCTGGTGGTGAGGGAGGGACAATGTAAGAGGACGACAGAGAGAAAAAGGTATAGATAGAGCAGCAGAAGGAAAAAGGAGAATATAGAAACTTTAGGAATGATCTATATAGCAGCATTCCCACCAGAGAATGTCTATGCCATTTCCAGCTGTCAGTGATTTACATCAAATTTTTTGGGGGAATTTTGCTGCTGGACCCAATTTTCTTGTCCCACCACATGACATAAATAAATCTATATATTTAGCTACTAATTATTATTATTATCTCATTGTATGACAGTTCATACACATACACTTGCTAGATAATAGCACCATTTCATGGAGATATATTTGTGATTTGATTAATCCCTGGATGCAATGAAAAATATGATTTTGTGCCTCAGTAAATTTTATGAACATAAATTATTAAAATATACTTAACATAATGATGTTCCTGTTTTTAACAGTTAAAATAACGTGAAAACCGTGGGAATAAAATCGGATTTTGGTAGTTAAGATTTTAATTGAACAAATTATTAAGTAAATCCAACTCAAATTACGTAATGCAGTCTGACTGCATTAGGAGAATCATTTTCAAGATTAACTATCATGTTAAGTGTTTTTCAGTGTGTTTAGTTAATTTATCTTTGAGATTTAGGAGAGTTTTGGTATTATATTTGGCTGAGGGAGACGCAATATTAATCATGAAATATGTTATTTCAATTATTGAGCAGATACTGTGCTCCAGTTATAAACAAAACAATAGGTGTGCTGAGGTCATCCATTCATTTGACAGGAATTGCAGGCACGGAAGAGCAGCAAGTGCAAAAATAAGCTTACCATGGAGCTCTTTCGTTGTGCAGTTCTTATTTTATCAGCTACTTACGCAAGAAATCATGCAGAAAATAGCATCCTATGATACAATGCAGAGATTTCACAGACAAGGCTTGAGACTAGACCCAGACTAAAATGAATTTTGAGCCGTCTTTAATAAAAATAACTTGCCCTGCCCCTGACATATCTTAAAATATGCACATCAGTAATTTTCTTTCTAAGGCATAATTTAACTAAGGCATAGTCCTGGTTTAGGCTAAGCCTTGTCTATGAAACCGGGCCAATGTCTTCGATATGTTGCTTCAATTAGGATTTTGAATAGGCGAGATTTGCTGCAAAAGGAAAGGATGGGTATCACAGTGTATTTATCAGTTCTAAGAAAACCAAAATAAAGAAATAAAAAATAATATTTATACATCATATTTTTTTAAATGCAAAATAAACAGCAGCATTAAAATAAATGGGTTGGTTCAGCAAAGCTGCTACTTTAACAAAAGTTCTTAATTTTAAATGGGAAAAGATATTTCAAAATTATATTCGCACTCGAGGATAGGAATTCTTCACTATCAAATACATAATTATCATAAATCTTATCATTATTTGTGTTTATACTGTATGTGTGTGTGTGTCTCATTTTCAACACATCTCTCCTTTGATCTAAAGCCAAGCTGTAAGCTGAACCAATAGTTGTTATCTGGCTCCTTCTATAAGAAAAAATAGAGGTCACAGAAGGTCAGGTGCTATTCAGCAAACAGACAGCAGGAGGGGCAGAAAATAGAGGTAATATGTTGTATCATGTGTAAGAGAGGATAGGTCTAGTTTCACAGAAGCATGGAATTCACTCTTCACCAGCTCTCAATCTACCCACACTATAACCTTGAGTTTTCTTTTCCATGGCACTTATGCAAATTCACATGTACGACCCTGTTAGCCTGTTAGTAAATGAAATGCTGGACTGCAGGGCGGCTTTATCCAGCAAGACTGATTGTTGTGCTGTATGGCTAAAGTGGGTCAAATAGACATTGCTCTAAGCATCACTCAACGATATACATTCTTAAAATGTACTTATGCTTGCTCAACAGTTTGTATTTTATCAACACACCTAAAGAGCTGGTTTGGGGTTTGACTCCTCTGTGTCAGTACTTCTCATTCAAGGGCTGCACTGGAGATGAGAACCATTTGTACGTCATTGTACGACACGACATCCCGTTCGCATCACATCACGGACCCGATTAATACCTAACCTCGAGGATCTTGAGATGCTAGAAAACTGTTCAAGTGTGACCGGGGAGAGATCTGAAGTGGATGTCAGATCTACAGACTTCTGTAATAGCTGTCAGGGCAATGTGCTGCTTCAGTCCAGAAATGACATCCTTTCAGAGCCAGCCTGCCTTAAAGCGCAGCCAAGCGAGATAGAGAGGGAGAATGGCAGAGCACGAGTCTAAGACAAGATAAGGAGATACAGCCCTGATGGAGAGAGGAAGAGTTGCAGGATGGGAAAGAGACGAGAAACTAGAAAATGTGATGGATGAGAAGTGGAACGATACGTGAGCTGAAGGAAAATGGCAGGTAATGACTGTGTTCGTAATAGGAAGTTAATGATGGAAGAGAGTGGTTTAGTTTGATCTAAAAAGCTTTTTTGTAGCTTCACAACAAACAAACATGTACATCAATTTGCGGGGCAATACGGAACATAGCTCAGGATGCAGAATAATGTGTTTTGTTAATTTGTGTGTCCTCAAGACAGGGTTTCCCTGTTATACAGTTCTGAGTGGTAAAAATAAGACAAAACATTATTTTATTGCATTTGATCAGGCACAAATCAATTTGTATGACTTCCTTGGTTTTAACAGTTTAATTTGATCATTATTTTTGGTAAAACCTCAATAAAGCACAATGAATAACTGGCCAAGAGAAACACTTTTCAAACAAATGTTTTACAATGTTTCAAATAATACAAATGTAAAATGATGAGCAGAGTTATTGAAGTTTAGTTCAAGGTCATTTTAGTTTACTCAAATTAAAACGTTTAAACGTTTCTGTTTGTTGAAAAAAAATTAAGGAAAATGTTTTGTTGCCTCCAAAAAAACTGAAATAAGTTTAAAGCACAACAATAATAAATAATAAACATGAATTAATATGGCAACATAAAAATAAACAAATACATTATAATATGACAAAAGCATACACCAAAATAACTAATATTTACATAAAGTAAACATCTAATAACAAAAACTAATTGAAAATATTAATAAAACCAAATAAAACTAAAATCAAAACTCTGGTTTTGTATTTAGTTTTATTCATATTTTCATATAAACTATAATGACCCTGTTTCCAAGATACTGCTATGACTAAATTTCCATGATTTTCCAGGACGGATTTCTTTACATAATTCTTCCTAGTTTTCATTGGTCGTGGGAAGAGGGAACATGTAACTTTTGAGAAATGAAGAAATGGACAAAATGATTTACCATATACTGTAAAAATCACACTGGCATCAAACTCAAGCAGGTGATAAATGAGTTTTCGTCCTCTTGGGCTTGTGTTCACTGTGGGACAACTTTTCTCTTTATTTCACATCAAGAGCAAGCTGGTCTCCAGATCACAGGGCAATAAAAATAAGCCATGGGAATAGAGCGACTACATCTCGCTACTTCCCTTCAATCCCTGCGTGAACAATACTTTAAGAAAGCAAGAGATACCTCGATGTCGAGATTCCTGTGGATAATCCATCTAGTGAACCAGCCACAACAGGCTTTGTTTGGCAGCTGAACTAACCATGAGCAGACATTCAGAAGGAACACAAACAGACAAGCTCTACTTTTCACACAGACGAGAGTGCTTCATCTTCATTTCAACCTAATTTAGTCCAATTTGATTTTGGTCTGTCAAATAATGAGTCTGTCAAAGACACACAACAAAACCCGCTGAAGCACAACTCCCAAATATATCTTATATAGGCCTCATAACATGACTAAATTGAGTGATTTAATCACAGAGGGTATATACTTAAGGGAAGGAGACGTGCTGTCAGGAAACTGAAGCGTTAAATTAAGTCTTCATTCCTCAGATACAACACTCATTGGAGTCAGAAGTATAATCAGCTCAGCATAAAATATTTCACTTAAAGAATCCGATAGTCTGAAAGTGTGTGTGAATGCAGTTATGCTCTTAAAATAGTCTATAGAGAATGTTCTACTTTGGGCCGATAATTATGTTTTCCAGAATATATTGACAACCATCATACAAAAGAACTGTAATGCAGCGAATCAATGTTTTCTCTCACCTCTATAATTTAATGCATGACAAAAATAAGTAATAAACTGATAAACATCACAGCAATATGGAGGGCAACTTGTCTGAAGACACTCTCAATACAGGGATGGTGGATATTACTCCTTCTGAACAAATGACCTTGCACAGCTTGGATGATTTCATTGCTGTTACGGTTTTAACAGCCCATTTCCCTCATGGCTTCTTTGAAAAGAAAAGTAATTAACAGCATCAGTCTGACAGGTCTATAGTGGACATGGGGCAGAAAGAATATGAGAGGTGCAATTGCCCATTTATGTTGACCCTGGTTTAGTAAAAGCAGATCCCAATAAAAGAGCTAAAGTGCAGTTGACCAACTTAAAATAATAAGGCAACCTTTCACGAGCATGTTTCTGAGTTAACTCAACAAACAGAGATGGAAGTCCACCCCACTAAAAATATTACGTTTGAGTCCTTAGTTGATTATAGTCGTACATGTTTAGACTAATTTAATGAGTATATGCAAAACAGACTCCTTTAACCAAAAATGTTCAAATTGCTTATTTATCTTTGTAGGCAGAACATTTTTCAAGTTGGATTCTTTACAGTGTGCTATAAATGAGACGCATAGCAATGATTCTCAAACGAATCAGATTAGCCAGCCATGTGTGAACTAGTGGTTTTAATAACGCTATAGTTCTTACGCCTGCTTAAAGTCTGTTTACAGAGGTCGTGCCACTCAGCAGCCATGTTTGCAACTCCTATGGGCAGCTATTTACGTCATAGCAAATCAACAGGCTGATACTTCTAAAATCGCTGGCAAAAACCATGATTAAATAGGATATTTGATCTGTTATCATGTAGTTATTATGAAAAACATAAATATTAAAACTTACTCCCAAACGATATTGTACTTCCGATTTCAGTGTCCTGCACACTAACCAATAATTCAGTATGTTGAGTCTCTTGCAATTTACAGACAGATTTCTTCTGCAATACAATGACTCCAACATAAATTACCTCCACTAAAGCTGAATACTTATGAAACAATTAATTTCAGACTCTCACAACATAACAGCCATAGGGTAGACCACCCTAGCAAAAACCTGTTTCACGCTTCATTTAACTGATTCTTCACAGCCAAGGCAAATGGCAGGAGATCTATTTGATGTGTGACTGCAAACCATTGGATTACATTAAAACCTTCATTTGGAGGATTTGGTCATTGAAATGACCCTTACACCTGGACAGTGACTGAAAGACACGCTTGTAAATTCACTTACTGCAAACTTGTTCCACGCTTAGGTTCTCTAATTATTCTAGACATATAGGTTGTGATAATGAAAACATTCAGAAAGAAAAGCGATTTATATCAGTGAAAGTATTCAGCAACAGTGCCTTTGGTCTGTCGTGTTCGTTCTGGAAGAGGAAAATGACAGGGACGTAAGAGCAGTCTAAACACGCTCCTCATCAAATGCCATACATGTAGCAGAGGCTTATCCACCTCCATCTAAGGTCATTTTGCTCTTGTGTTTATATTATCTTGTGAGCAACTGCGAACAGACAATTTACAGCAACCCAGGATCTGCTAATCAGAGCCAGACAGAAACCAAAACAGCCAATAGAGATAATAAGAGCGCGTATAATCCCTCCCTTATAGTATAAGATTTTGCTCTTTGGAGCCTTTTGTAGGCTGTGAGAACCAGAGGAAATAATCCCTCCAAAATACCTCTCAGCATGAGAATCTGACACGCAATACAGAGGTTCACAAATAAAAATAAACACAATCTCTCTTTAATGTAGTTTTCCTTTGTTATAATCTGGTCAGCAAATAAATAACAGCAGGGAAGCAACAAGAGATATGATTCTAGTTTAAAAGGAACATCCCTGAAATGCTAGCAAGGTTCTGGCTGTATTATACTATTATATTGATCTCGGGTTGACAATATATAAAAAAATGTAATCCGCTAAAACGTCCACAAAGGTTTTTCATGTATATAGTTAATCAATACTGTAATATATCGTGATCTTGTTGTTGTTTCTCTCTTTCATTTGCGCTGGATTTATATTTTTAGCTTTGTCTGAAATTGGATTTTTATTCAAATAGAAATAATAAGTGTGCGTTCCATTGACCTAATGATTCAGTATGTTCGCATTCTTAAACGTTCACTGTGTGTGGTGGTCAATGCCCTGCATGTATAAAAAAGATTGATTCCTTGCTTGAGAACATCAGTACAGTATTTGTCATGGAAAGAAATATAGATTTTCTTCCGCTCCTAATAAGCAGCCACATAAATGATCAAGCTTAATTGATCCAGTATAGATAAAAAAGAACTTATTCGGAACAACAAAAAGCCATTCTTTTTTTAGTATAAAACTCTAGGATCATTCAAACTCAAAGTAATAGGTCACTCTTTTTACAGGAAGTAGCAAGATCGATGCAGCTGTAATAATAATGAGTCACACCGACACAAGAGTCTCGGTAGGCCTTCATGAGTCATGGGACATCAATTTGTCCGTCAGCGTTTTAAAGAGAAATACACATACATTTGTTCAAACAATATCACAGAGGACAGAAGTTTGAACAGTATGTGTGCAGTGGATCAGGTCTACCTTGTGGGTGGTGTATCCTGGTGGTTAAACATCTGGACATGAAACCCTAATGGATGCAGAACTGAATCCGGAAGAAGTGATCCATAAACTTGAATAAGGCAAACACAGACCCCTACGGAAGCACTTGTTCCTGTACACTACTGCTGTATTGAGTGTGTGCCTGCAAAGTCCCATCAGTATAGCTCACATACCATGTCATCAACCAAGAGAAAAAGTGTTCTATAAAGCATGTTTTCATTAGAATTACAATGCCTAGTATGTCTATTTAATGGCAGTGGGTGCGGGTTGTAAAAATAGATACAGTGGTGCTGGGGAGGGTCAAAGGATTTAATAAAAGCAGGACCCACGGGTTGGAAAAACCCTGACCCGAGAATCACTTATTGAGAGGCAACGTAAACCCCCATTGCTATGATAAATCTGTTCTATTGGAGGGAACGGCGTTGACTCGACTCTCTCAAAGGCCCTGAATCTGCCTTCATTTTGTTAGCGACGCCCAATCAGTTCCCATTGTACAAAATTAACTTTTTTATTTCAGAAGCCATTTCTTCTGAATACACATCACAATGTGTAACACACAATGAAACTTCCATTTCATGCCAACTCATTGTTTTCAGTGATATCTTTTAACATCCCTAATATAATCCTAATCCTAATTTCTGTTTAAATAGTTGGGTTAAATAGTGTTTGTACCTCACTGTACTAAATAACAAATCCAAGTAGTCTTGTACATTACCTTCGCTTTCCCGGTGCTTTGCAGGATATGCACGAGGGCACAGGCCATTTCTTCTTTGTTCTTGACGCTGATGGCCGGCTCCAGCACAGAGCACAGCAGCATGTAGTTGTTGGTGGTGTATTCAGCAAATTCTTTATAGAGCTCCATGGGCAGGATGTTCATACTCTGGTACCGGGCTCTGATGCGGATCATGGGCCCCGCCGTTTTCCCTTTACCCGGATTGGGTTGGCTAACTGGGTACCATTTCTCAACCAGCTGTCTACTTGTGATGCTCGCCACCGGAATGCTCACCAGTCCCACATAGTTATTTTTGTCCTTTTTCTTTTTCTTGTCCGAATCCCTGTAGAGGTGGACAGTGATATTTTGGACGGCAGGGAGGTTGTTGAACTCAAAGTGTTCACCCCAGAATATGTTATCTGTCTTGAGTTTGCAGGTCGTGCGGGCGTACAGGGCATCATCCAGGCAGAGTTCGCAGAAGTACTTTTTCTTGGCCGGAAGGTCCTTGGCTTCGATGATCCAAAGCCGGAGCATGTTCTCTACCCGTCTACTGTTGTCCTGGAGATGAAAAGCACAGTGAGGTCAGCGCACTCTTGGGATATTACGCCATAGTAGTAAAAGATGATTGTCGGCGAGCGTGACATCTAACAGGGTCAGTGATTTAGAGATGGCCAGCTATTCTATACAGTGATTAAATACCCTCTGTTTCGGATAATTCACCTTTGGCTGGAAATTAGCGAGACATTTATTTTAGATCACTGCCTATAAAGATAGCAGGGAGCGCTGTAAATATTGCATGACATCATTCAGCACTTAATGTCATCCTTTTTTTTTAATAGAAAATTGAGCCTTTCAACTGTGAAGCCATGTGATTTAATATTAGTAGGAGGGACGGCCATTAAATTGACCTGTATCATGCTGTATTTGCGATCAAGCTTTTGTTGGATTTATAATAGAGGTTAATTTATAGATGGTCCTCTTTCCTCTTATAACTTAAAAGGCAATGGAGTATGAGATCAGAATAAAACTAAATGCCACAGTTATTTCTGAGGCCACAGAGCATTTGCGAATCACTGAACAGAATAGACTGATGCTTAGCTAATTACTTTCACTAACAGTAGTTGACTGTACAGTACTTTAATGTAGTATTTACATTCATTGAATTAGCCATCAAGCCTGTTTAGAACATTTTGGTTTGACATCATTTTGTTTCTTTTATTAAACGATGAATTACTTGCGTGACTATTAAATGCATCAATGAAGAGTGTAATTCACGAAGCATGCATATGCGTTCATTTCTTTCACGAACATATCATAATTCACTCAAAACGTTTGTGTTAAAATGTATTCCAGATGTACTAAAATGGGTCTGTATTATGCAAATGACTACCCTCAGACATGTGGTCGCTCATTTAGAAAGAAGAACAAATTCATGCAAACATGCACACAAGTGTTGGGCAGGCAGAAAGTTAGTAAAAGACAGTTCGTAAAAAGTTGTCACAAGTTTTAATGTACTTATTAATATGAATGATGTATGCAATTATTTGTGAATGAGACCCGATGCTTACGCAAATATTTTATCGCACATATTTTTCAGATTCATTATTTTAATTTCTCAAATGTTTTGACATATAGGTCTCCTGTTTGCTTGCTGAGGGAAACAATAGTCTTTTTACAACCTTTAGTAATGGAAATATAAACATTTATTTGTCTAATATATAAAAACAATTGATATATCAATGTACCTGTATGTTTGCCAAGCTATCACTGTGGACAAACAAACTCATCGCAAACATCATGTAAAACCATGCAAAACATATTAGTCAATCCAGCTCAAATCTAAATGGACAGCTCTTGACAATGCAGCAATGAGCTCCCATGCATCAGATTTACTGCCGGCAATCAAAAGACAGCAGAGACAGACAGCATCAGCAGTTCATAAGAGCTTCCGATGCGCAAGAATGATTCCCTGTACAGCGAACAAAATAGCTCTGGATATCCGGCAGTCCATACTAGTGTAGCATCATCTATGGCGCTGGCTGATATTCCCACACTAATAAACATCTACTAAGGCAACTGACTTTACTAAAGCAGATATTGAGGTGCTTCATTGTGAGCCCTCATCGCAGATAATGACCTCATTAGACGAACAGAAATTAGCCTCTGTTGCATCAGCTAATGCTTGAACTACGATCATCTTCACACAGCTACAGAATCAACATCTGTCTGAATGCGTCATCTGTTTACAGCTAAGCTTTCTACAGCGTGTATGTGGCGCTCACCTCGCAAACCCATCGAGTAATTAAAATGTACGACCGAGTGCCGGGGAGACATTAAACGCATCCCCAGGCAAGCTGTTACCAAGGCAAATATAACTTGAAGGTTGTGCTTGAATTGTTTTCTAAGTAATTAATCATTAACTTGCTTAATCATTGATTGGTGAAATGAGCTGTCGGAGGAGCTCTGTTTTCCTGGGCGTGCTCCAAGCGCCCATATGTTTGGAAGTTTGAAGTCTCAGCTGAGTTTATGTCAAAGAGAGAGAGAGCAAGAGAGGGAGAAACATGACCTAAAATTCAACAGATCTCGCAGTTCTTTAGTAATTAATCCGAGCCATTTATTGGTGTGTCAGGATTGTAGCTTATGCTGATATATAGGATGAATTCTATCTCTTCAAAGGCGAGTTTACCTTATTAGGGTGAATTGCTCGGCGCAGATTTTCCATCCATTTGTCTCTCTCGGCGGCCGAACGGCAAGAAAAGCACTTACTACCTGTGGAGGTGCTCACCTGGAGAAAGAGCCAATAAGTGTCAGAATACTGTAAGCGTTTGGCTTAGAAATAGCATGTTTCAGTTGCTATGCATTTGATACGGTCTAATTTTTAATTTAAGGGCAAGAACATATATATCATAGAAATCTGATTTCTGACTGGTATGACTGGTTTTGCATGAATCCAACAAGATGAAAAACGTTTCTTTTTATGTGATAACCTCGATTTTTATCACAGTTTTCATGTGTTTTGTCACTCTGAAAGTTTTTCACACTTGCTGTTGCATGACTTTGTCACTCCTAAGGTTTGATTTTGTTGAAATCCAACAGACACTGGACTGAAATGGTCACAATACATCTAGAAATGTTGAATCAAAATGAAAATTGGTAATGGCCTCTTAATTTCTTCACTGGCTGTATATGTTAGGACATTGATTATGACAAAAATTATAATCACAACTACTTTGAACAAATATTGACATCACAAATATTTTATATGATTAATCATTGACTTACTAAATTAAATGATATATAAATAAATAACTTCTCTACTTTACATTGGATTCAGCCGAATAAGTATATATAATATATAATTATAAACTAAAGTATGAATGCATATATGTTCATAAATAATACAATAAATAAACCAATCAATTACATTAAGATAAATGATCAAATATGCTGTGCACCGCTACAAAACACATTTAACATTTTGGTAAACTATCAACTAAACATGCCATACCAATAGCATTTTAACTTGATTATTTTGTTTTTATTATTGTTGGACGCCAAAATTGAAAATCGCTTAGGATTTCTTGCATAGCCCTAATAATACAAAACATTTATTGATTGGTTAAAGTATCTGTCTCTGTCAGTGATATTGCCGTATGTTTGTTTATGCGTGTGTCCATAAAGTACCTCAAAGCAGTAATCCTGCCCGAGAATGGAGCTGTGTACTGGTTTAATGAGGACCTCCTCTTCCATGCTGAGGTCCAGAGCTTCTACTGCACTGCTGGGACTGAGCAAAGACTCGTGTGAGCGCGACTCCTTCAGCCTGGGCATCAGATGAGACCTGAGGCACAAATAAAACAAAAACGTAAGTCAAAGACACACATACTGTACCAAACTGTATGCACTCGAGATGTTTTATACAAGTATCTATACACAGTGAGTAGTAACAGGGCACTGTAAGTAGCTATCACTTTTCCGTGATGGTCTTATGAGTTCCTGAGAACTGCCTGGAAACCATACAGTGTGCGTTATCACTACTTAAGTTGCTGGTGTAATATGAGGACAGACTTTCTGGTGCTATCTGGAGAGATTCAGTTATGCTGAGACAACAGAGTCGGTAGGCACATTAACAAGAAATAAAGGACACGGCGGGATCTCCAGGGTCAGAAAATGACACTTTAATATAGACGATAGTATATAATGACAAAAGCAATAACCAGATTTCTTTCTAACTTGCTGCGTTTTTAAAATGTTGGATGTAGAGGTCAAGAACCGAGCAACTTTTCTAGAATTTTGATTGAGACAACATGGAAAATCTCTGCCATGCATTTCAATATCAGTTAGTTAAAAAGACAAAACCCGAGAGATAATGTATTAGAACATAAAGACTGTGTTGTGCTGTGTGTGCTGGCAGGAATGTGTGAGGCTTTTTAAAATGCCAATACCACTCTCGTCACATCAATTCAACACGTTCCGCATCTGTAATAAACAGTGATGGCGAGACAGCGAGCATATCATTGGAAAATCCAACATGTTTACAGCTGTAATTAGAGTGGGAGATCTCGTCTGGGATGATCTGTGTTGGTTTGTACTGATGTTAATTACATCTGATCTGGGAACAGTTCCACTACTCATTCCATGATGTCATTGGAGAAAGAGAAGAAAGTTCATCACTAGATCTTCAGTCGGATGTAGCTATGTGTTTTACGGAATAGATTATATAAATACATGCACTGTTACTGCTTGGTACGTTTTTGGCTTTAAACAAAACTTTTAGGTCTTTAGTTAGTTTAAATCTTGTCTGGCTAGCGCACTTCTCAAAATGTTACCGCATGAGGTCCGCATGTGGACAGTAGGCGGTCTCTTGTGGCTGTTCGTCAAAAGCGCCAAAAACAAAAGTCAAAACAAACGTAAAACACCGTAAAACGCAGAAGTCTAACTAAAGCAGTGCGAGCAACACCACAATGCTACTCTCCTTTAGCAACAATTCCACTTATTGCCATGGACAAAAATGTATAAATTGCTTATATCTAAATACAAAAAAGAAAATCGCACTATATTGCGACCTAATGGTGCAACTGGGTAACTACTACCTTACATGCATAACCTGTTATAGTAATTTAAAGGTTATATTTTGCGGCTCCACACAAATTTTATTTGGTGGGAGAGGGCCCAAAATGGCTCTTTTGGTTGCCAACCCAGCATAGGTTAATTTACCCAGCATATTTAGGGTTTGGTTGTAAATGCCCAACAAAAAGCGTTTGAGACACACCTCGGAAAGGAAAACATATGGATGGGACACAGGGATAAAGCAATCCACCCTTTATAAAGCCAAATGTCAAATCTTTGCATTTGCATTTTTCGATATTTGCATATTTCCTGGGAAAATTACATAGATTCATATTTGTTTACGTTGTTATGTGTTTATGAAAATCATACAACCAAATTTGACAGCAAGTAAAAACACATGAAGTGAACAAGACAAATAACCCATGAGTACAGTACTTACCGAAGACTGACAAAGATGATGCTGACAGTAAACTCAATTCATCTACTTGACATAAATCCATAGTTTTCAAGACACAACTCACACATTTCACAATCCACTCTTCATCTCTATCTTTGTGTTCCATCAAAATTATACTTTTTTCTATTACCCTGTACCTTTGCTTTACCTCCCTGCCCCCTCTGTTGTTTTGATTTCCTTATTCCTTCCATAAATAATTCTCTCTCTCTCTCTCTCCCTCTACCACAAAGATCTTCAGTGTATACCCCTGAGACAAGCCTTGTTTCCTAACCGCTGAGGCTTCAGAGTGTAAAATGTGTGAGTGTACAAACTAAACTTGTTTCATTCTGATTGGCTGGGGTAAAATGAACTGGGATATTTCTGATTGGCTGAGGTGAAATGAAGAGTGCAAGAGTAACTGGAGCAAAGGGGATTGTGGGATTGATCCATGCTTGAAGCGCCATTTGAGACATGCGGTATCAAGCTGGTGCTCCAAATGACAGGTTGAGTTTCCAGGACAGGGAAAAGAAATGTCGGTTTTCCTGACCGGCGTAACATTGACAAGATGACACTGACATGTATTGGGAATAGCTGTCAGAAACAAGCCTGAGCAAAACATTTCAGACGGGAGAAGGAAAATAGAATGAGTGCGTTCGGGAGAGGTTCATCTGAGCATACGTCTATCACTTAGAATATGAAACTTTACTTAAACATCAAACGCACTCTCTTCGGCTTCTGAACAAAACTGACAGACTCTTTGAGAAGAATGTAATATAAGTACTTTAAGTTCCTAAAGAGACTTGTTCTCCTAAAAATATATTTTTTTGTCCAGTAAATTTGAGAGGAGATCAATTGCCATGGAAACAGAGAGAATAAATCATGACATCTCCAAAGCAGCTTTATCAACTTCTAAAGAGAACACAAATAATATATCTGAGCAAGTCTTTTGAACTTTTTATGTAACCCGAGTCAATAATTAAGTCATTATTGAACCATGCATGTGAAGAGCTGTGCGAAGGCATTACGCAGGAATATAGGATTTATAAAAAAGCCTATTTGATGACAATTCCATATTCTTCCAAGTAACTCCCTGTTGTTTCTATTTACCACAGACCACAAGAATCAGATGACCTCATCCAGAGTTGACTCCATGTTTAATTTATTGCAAATGAGGCTGTGAGAAACAGAAATACTGTCTAAAATGGCTTTAAAAATGTCTTTGTTCTGTTGAACAATATTTAAAATGTAGGAAAGCAAACAGTTGGGGCACTGTTGACTGCCATTGTAATTTTTCCTATGGTAGTCAATGGTGGCCAAAAACTGTTTGGTTACAAGCATTCTTCCTAATATAGTTCTCTGGTGTTCAACAAAACAAATACATGTATACAGATTTGGAACAATTTGAGGATGAGTAAATGATGGCAGAATTTGTATTTTTGGGTGAGCTGTCCCTTTAAGACCATTATTAACCAAACTGGACATTGAAAAAATCAGATTTTATTACATTTAATTACCTATGTCTCAAGGAGAGTAATTATTTGGTAATACAGGTTTAGTTGAATATGCTATTTGTGTATTCTCTTAACATATACAGCATTTATGCATGGATGCCATGTCCATATGCATGAAAACCTATCAAATTAAAACAACATTTTTGCCGACCCAGATAACTATAAATAATCTCATAAAAAATACTTTCTTATTAGTACTAAAATCATGTAGAAACAAATGATGAATCTTCTAAACAGTGCCAGTGGGCAAATATGAAATGCATTCTGGAAATAACAGGTGAGGCTAAGAGAGGAATATGACATGTTCAGACAACGCAGAGGTGTACCCTCAAAGGAATGCGTGTTTTCTTGTACTTGTGTGTCCATGTGTCTGAAAAAAACTAATAAGCAGACGTATCTCTGCCCATAAACATGGAAACACATTCACCTACCCACTCGATGTGTGTCTTTAGAAGGTTAACTGTCACATCAGTCTCGCAGAACGAGTGTTAATGTCAGCATTGGAGGCAATGAACGACACCGTGTGAATGATAAAACATTCCCTCTGTGTGTGTGCGTGAAAGAAAGGGTGTATTTTGGCCTGCTAGTATGATGTTAGTGTGCTCAGTGATGTGGTTTGCATGCTTAATTGCATGTGCTACCAGCTCTTTCATGTCGGTGCATTTTCCAGGAAAGATAGTAAGCATATTTGTGTATCTGAGCATGTGTGTTTTTGTGATGGGAAGGTATTTACATAAATACTGAACTGTGAACAGCGCACCCCCGACATATTTATCATCCCAAACAGTACAACGTGCATAGGTTCTGCTGGGAAGCAACTGACCTATTTGTCCTTGAGAAAAAAACACCCTGTTCATAACATTTGGACACATTTTCTCTCTTTATCTTTCATTTATTTATGTTCTACCCAGAATGCTCTTCCACCCAAACGGATTACTCCCCTGCTCCTCTCTTCTTGCCTTCACAGGGCTCTGTATCTCAGTCTCTGTAAATATTTCAGACATTGCACCAGACACCAATCACACCTCAACCTCCATCCCTTACTGTTCATCTTTTCCACTCAGACCAATTATTTTCGCCGCTGGACCAAAAATAAACAAACCAGCGAAGGAAGCCAAACATGTTCCGGTGAGATGTTTGAATATAAACACGATGTGATAGTGCCATGATGGCATGAAGATGTCAATCTGGCTCTGAGATGCAAATGGGTCCTTTTAATTCAGTGACTGCATGAAAGAGTAGCAAAGAAGAGAGATGGGTTTTGAATGCTCTATAAATAAAGTTTTAAATCGGTGCAGGAGACAGATAGATGAGAAGATTAACCTCCAAGAGCTCCAGAGTGCAAAAAAATAATGATGCGCAACAAAAGCTCTGCAGCTGCTTTCTAAGACAGAGTTTTATCTGTCGTGAAGCCACCGAAATGACAGACCAGGAAGTTTCTACATAGGCAGCAATAAATGAAGTAATGAGTTGTGTTCAAGGGCAGTATGAATAAGTCCTCTCAATTTGCATCAGCGTTCTCATCAAGAGTGCACCTATGCCTGTATATCCTGGTTTTGTAGGCGGCTCAATATGTTTTTGGAACACAGCTATTAATATAAAATATAGTTGCTGACATATGGTGCATTTTTTGCATCCGTATGCAGTTTGGTAGAATTTCATCTGGTGATGAGGTGGTAACTAAATCAGAGTTCATAGTAGTGTTTCTGTTGCGATTTCCTTTTGTTCCACAACAAAACAGCACGAAAACAGTCTGTCAAAATGTCTAGTTTTAGGGCTAGTGGGTCATTTTTGAAATCCATTCGTCTGCAGGGTCACAGGGGGCTGGAGCAAATCTTGGATAAGTCTGATGTATAAGTGTATAAATGTATAAGTGAACTTCCCTGTAGTCCTGAATCTTAACTATTCAACAATTCAGAATTTGAAATAGTCCTAAAAATATGACAAAAATATATTTCCGTCCATCATTAAATGCTCTCATCTTATTGTCACAGTGACCTTTACAAGAGTACAATCACCAAAATACGGGAGTTCACAAATCAACAACCGACCTTGACCACAGACATGAAAGAACCAGGAGGATAAAGAAAAACAGGAAGACGTAAAGGGACGTGCTCCCAACCGCACAGGCCATCGCAGCTCTAACACACACCGTTTGATACACACAAGTCAGCCTTTCAGAGAGCACATCACAGACTTGTTTCAAATGCAGGGAGTGTGGGTGTATGGAGCTCACGCAGAAAAGAAAAGTTAAGGTCACAGGCACACAAACACATTTACCATGCTGGCTGGAGATTACATGTATACATCAGTGTGTAAAGAAGCCATCACATATGTGATAGACAATTAAGTTATGTGTGTCATTGATGACAAATAACAAAATGATAACTTAGACTCAGTTGGTCTGTAACGTGATCTGTCAGCATGATGTAATACAAATAGAAACTCGAAATATTTCTTAGATTATGCTTACTTATTAATAAGTCTGTTAATGCTATATCAGAGCAAACATTTATCAACGTTTTTAAAATTGCTCAGAACTTTAAACCAAATATCTGAAAAAATGATACTTGATGCTAATTGGTAGAGTATTGAAGTACAGCCTTTGAATTGAATTGAAAAAGATTGATTCCAGGTAACACATTGCATACTCAATTATACACAATGCAATGCATGACATTTAAAAAATTACTATTTTAATATAGAATCCATTGTAGCTCATTATGTACAGCCGTTGAGGCTGGTGTAAACAAAAGCTCTAAACAACATGAAAAATATGCGTCACGTCACGTCTGTAAATTGCTTTAGATAAGTGTCAGCCAATTGCCTAGATTTAATTGTAAAATGTGCAAATAGTCAAATACAAAATAAAAAGAATAAAATATGACTAAATTAAGATACACTTTAAACCATTGTGTGCAGATCTTGTCGAAAAACTAAAGAGTAAAACATGAACATGAAGTAGCAGGATGCCAGTGGCTTGTGTCATCGAGCAGAGAACAGCAAGATCGATCCGAACCAGTTTGTCGCCAGTTCGACGCAGCTTTCATAAAACCCTGCATACGCTGAAAGCAGCCTTTAATCATTTGCATACAAAATCCCAATGTCAATTAATGCAGTGTATGATTAATGGAGCGGTCTAAGAGTTCGCTGTCATGGCTGCACTGTCGTTTACACAAAGAGAGAGATCAATGTACTTTCGTTGCTTGGGTCTGGTTCTACCCTTGAATGGACCGCAACTATGAAAAGGTGATTGTTTCCATGGCAACTAGCCGACAGGTACAATTTTAGCCCCAAAAAAGACCACAAACCATAATGACATTAGTGAAACACCGGCAATAATCACATTTAGTAAAGATAAAAAAGAACATTTGATAATCTAAGATATGTATTTATGTCATTTAAAAGGTACATTAATTGTAATCGTGGGGTATCACATCTGTACTGTACTGTACTGTACTCTCTCTCTCTCTCTCTCTCTCACACACACACAGAGAGAGATAGAGAGAGAAGCAGTAGCAGGGTTTCATACAGCAAGGACTAAATCAATTGACAGATTGACCCCTAAACCTGAAAGTACAGAAAATGGACAAGAGCACGTGTGTTTGGATTGTTTGTTGAGCACCTTACAAAACTAATGCGAGATGTCCACATGATGCACCGCACGCCTAATCGCATCACCAAAAGAAGGACGGGAAAAATAAGGATGTGCGACCCGTCGCAAAGAATACACACAAACCTCCAACTTTAACAGACATTTTGAACGTGCTTACAGTTTTAATTATGGTAAGTTGCCAACGAAATTCTCTCACAGTTTATATGTAGGCTAGTGTACGCGTATTGTCTTCATATTATCTTTAAGTGCACTTTAGAATAACACCGAATGCACCAAATAAACCATGACATCCATACCAACATACCATCCGCAAAACAAAACAGACAAGCAAGCAAAGATAATATCTACAAAAGCAACTGTAACCTTCACCTCCACACTGTAGCTGTTTGAAACTACTACACTATACAATGGAAATCACTAGTCAACCCCGTTATGCAGAATTGTCCATTTAAATTAGAAACTGAACGGCCAACAATAAAGGAAGGAGAGCGTCACATACGGTTACAGTGAACATAAGGGAAACACCAGGGTGGTGCAGAGGCCAGAGATCACAAAGAATCCCTAAACGACTTCTTGAAGCGCGGATTCAGATTTATATCGGAGCGGTGCGTAAAATATGTGAAAAATTCATGAAGTCGCTTAGGGAATTATTTGCGATCTATGGCGTCTTGTCTGCACCGCTCTGTTGGACAGGGAACTTCACATGAAACAGCCGATAAAACACCTACAAACAGATAACGCTCCCTTAATCCTTTACACACACTAAACATAATAACACTTCAATTCTCTATGAACTAAATTTGACTCCAGTGCAAGATCTTATTGGATCTTACCTTTAGCTAATGCTATTGCAATCTCTTATTAACAGGGAATGAATGTTGTTGTATTCTAACTATTCTAGTGACATATACACATTCCCCTTATTTATACACATTGTAACTTAAAATATAACATCTAAAATATTTCAAGTTTCAGCTTGCACTGTGAAAAACAAACATTTGCATCAATTCATTCTAGTGCATAAGAGAGGGTGGATGCGATTCTGCTTTCAAGCAAACCCTTCCCAATCTCTTCCCTCGCCTCTTTCATTACCACATGGGCCAAATGGACAATTTCACAGTTATATCATGGCAGAGAAACACGAGCGATGAATGCCAGCCTCTCCATATGCACATAAAAAGGAAATAAAGATGCAGTCAGTGCCAAGATAGTAAACAGGGAGTGAAGGATGCTGGGAAATTCAACACAATGACAGACTGAGGGAAGACATGTCATTCTCAAGAGAAATGGGCTAAATGTGCTAAACAGCAAACAAATTAGCCTTGGCCTGAACAAATCCTCGATGAATAAGGCAATGCCACACGAACGCCTTTGTCTTATCACAAGCAAACAGTTGAGCCCTGGGTGTTTACTAGGCATTCGGTAAAAGGCTAACCAAAGGTTGTATTGGACCGGGCACTTTCTCATTTCCAACACACACACACACACACACACAATCAATGACTTGTAAATCTAAAATATTTTAGGGAAAATAAGTCTATCATTTCTGTTCTATGTGCTTCGGGAACAATATGATATATATATTTTAATAACAATATTATTACAGCTGTCTTTTTATTGTTTCATTTAGCCTCTGCAATATTGATATGAAATATTACACGATAGTTTAGTTTGAAAAGATATAGTGTTTAACTCCTCGTGTTATGTACAATATGTGTACGATTCAATTGTGACAGTAAACGTTTGTTTGTAACATTCATACGTGTGCACGTGCAATCTGTGTTTGAAATCTGAAAATATCTTTAAAGCAAGCAATTA